>NC_090377.1:141361725-141665050 GCF_036365525.1 Heterodontus francisci | reverse complement strand
CCTCATCTCCACACACTGAAACCCTTCCCCACACACTGAAACCCATCCCCACACACAGAAACCCCTTCCCCACTCACTGTAACCCATCCCCACACAATGAAACCCTTCCCCACACACTGAAACCTCTCCCCACACACTGAAACATCTTCCCCACACACTGAAACCTCTTCCCCACACACTGAAACCTCTTCCCCAGACACTGAAACCCCTTTCCCGCACACTGAAACCACTTCCCCAAACACTGAAACCCCTTCCCGACACACTGAAACCCATCCCCACACACAGAAACCCCTTCCCCACACACTGTAACCCATCCCCACACACTGAAACCCTTCCCCACACACTCAAACCTCTTCCCCACACACTGAAACCTCTTCCCCACACACTGAAACCTCTTCCCCACACACTGAAACACCTTCCCCGCACACTGAAACCTCTTCCCCACACAATGAATCCCCTTCACCACACACTGAAACCCCTTCCCCACACACTGAAACCACTTCCCCACACACTGAAACCCCTTCCCGACACTCTGAAACCCATCCCCACACACAGAAACCCCTTCCGCACACACTGTAACCCATCCCCACACACTGAAACCCTTCCCCACACGCTCAAACCTCTTCCCCACACACTGAAACCTCTTCCCCACACACTGAAACCTCTTCCCCACACACTGAAACCCCTTCCCCGCACACTCAAACCTCTTCCCCACACACTGAAACCTCTTCCCCACACACTGAAACCTCTTCCCCACACACTGAAACCCCTTCCCCACACACTGAAACCACTTCCCCACACACTGAAACGTCTTCCCACACACTGAAACCTCTTCGCCACAGACTGAAACACTTCCCCACACATTGAAACCTCTTTCCCACACACTGAAACATCTTCCACACACTCTGAAACCTCTTACCCACACACTGAAACCTCCTCCCCACACACTGAAACCCCTTCCCCACACACTGAAACCTCCTTACCACACACTGAATCCCCTTCACCACACACTGAAACCCCTTCCCCACACACTGAAACCTCTTCCCACACAGTTGAAACTCTTCGCCACAGACTGAAACCCTTCCCCACACACTGAAACCTCTTCCCCACACGCTGAAACCTCTTCCACACACACTGAAACATCTTCCCCACACACTGAAACATCTTCCCCACACACTGAAACCTCTTCCCCACACACTGAATCCCCTTTACCACATACTGAAACCCATTCCCCACAAACTGAAACCTCTTCCCCACACACTGAAACCCCTTCCTCACACATTGAAACCCATTCCCACACACTGAAACCCATCCCCACACACTGAAACCTCATCCCCACTCACTGAAATCCCTTCCCTACACACTGAAACCCCTTCCCCACACACTGAAACCCATCCCCACACACGGAATGCTCTTCTCCACACACTGAAACCCATCCCCAAACTCTGAAAGACTTTCCCACACACTGAAACCTCTTCCCCACACACTGAAACCTCTTCGCTACAGACTGAAACCATTCCCCACACACTGAAACCTCTACCCCACACACTGAAACCGCTTCCCCACGCACAGAAACCTCTTCCACATACACTGAAACCTCTTCCCCACACACTGAAACCTCTTCCCCACAAACTGAAACCCCTTCCCCGCACACTGAAACCTCTTCCCCACACACTGAATCCCCTTTACCACACACTGAAACCCCTTCCCCACACACTGAAACCACTTCCCCAAACACTGAAACCTCTTCCCCACACACCGAAACACCTTCCCCACACACTGAAACCCATCCCCACACACAGCAACCCCTTCCCCACACAGTGAAACCCATCCCCACACACTGCAACCCTTCCCCAAACACTGAAACATCTTCCCCACACACTGAAACATCTTCCACAAATACTGAAACCCCTTTCCCGCACACTCAAACCTCTTCCCCACACACTGAATCCCCTTTACCACACATTGAAACCCCTTCCCCACACACTGACACCACTTCCCCACACACTGAAACCCCTTCCCGACACACTGAAACCCATCCCCACACACAGAAACCCCTTCCCCACACACTGTAACCCATCCCCAAACACTGAAACCCTTCCGCACACACTGAAACCTCTTCCCCACACACTGAAACCTCTTCCACACACACTGAAACCTCTTCCCCACACACTGAAGCCCCTTCGCCACACACTGAAACCCCTTCCCCACACACTGAAACCTCTTCCCCACAAACTTAAACCCCTTCCCCACAGACTGAAACCACTTCCCCACACACTGAAACCTCTTCCCCACACACTGAAACCTCTTCCCCACATACTGAAACCACTTATCCACACACTGAAACCCCTTCCCCACACACTGAAACACATCCCCACACACTGAAACCTCTTCCCCACAAACTGAAACCTCTTCCACACACACTGAAACACTTCCCCAAACACTGAAAACCTTCCCCACACACTGAAATCCATCCCCACACACAGAAACCCTTCCCCATACACTGAAACCCTTCCCCACACACTGAAAATTCTTCGCCAAAGACTAAAACCATTCCTCACATACTGACACCCCTTCCCCAGACACTGAAACCTCATCCACACATAATAAAACTTCTTCCCCACATACTGAAACCCCTTCCCCACACATGGAAACCTCATTCCCACACACTGAAACCCCATCCCCACACACAGGAAGCCGTCCCCACACACTTAAATCTCATCCCCACACACTGAAACCCCTTCCCCACACACTGTAACACAACCCCACACACTGAAACCCTTCCCCACACACTGAAACCTCTTCCCGACACATTGAAACCTCTTCCACACACACTGAAACCTCTTCCCCTCACACTGAAACCTCTTCCCCACACACTGAAACCCCTTTCCCGCTCGCTGAAACCTCTTCCCCACACACTGAATCCCCTTCACCACACATTGAAACCCGTTCCCCACACACTGAAACCACTTCCCCACACAATGAAACCCCTTCCCGACACACTGAAACCCATCCCCAAACACAGAAACCCCTTCCCCACACACTGTAACCCATCCCCACACACTGAAACCCTTCCTCACACACTGAAACCTCTTCCCCACACACTGAAACCTCTTCCACACACACTGAAACCTATTCCCCACACACTGAAACCCCTTCCCCACACAATGAAGCCACTTCCCCATACACTGAAACCTCTTCCCCACAAAATGAAACCCCTTCCCCACAGACTGAAACCACTTCCCCACACACTGAAACCTCTTCCCCACACACTGAAACCTCTTCCCCACATGCTGAAACACTTCCCCAAACACAGAAACACTATCCCACACACTGAAATCAATCCCCACACACAGAAACCCTTCCCCACAAACTGAACCCCTTCCCCACACACTGAAACCTCTTCGCCAAAGACTGAAACCATTCCCCACATACTGAAACCCCTTCCCCACACACTGAAACCTCTTCCACACATAATAAAACCTCTTCCCCACAAACTGAAACCACTTCCCCACACACTGAAACCTCTTTCACACACACTGAAACCCTTCCCCACACACTGAAACCTCTTTCCCACACGCTGAAACCCCTTCCCCACACACAGGAAGCCGTCCCCACACACTTAAACCTCATCCCCACACACTGAAACCCCTTCCCCACACACTGAAACCCATCCCCACACACTGACAAATCTTCCCCACACACTGCAACCTCTTCCCCACACACTGAAACGCCTTCCCCACACACTGACGCCCCTTCCTCACACAATGAAACCCTTTCCCCACAGACTGAAACTACTTCCCCTCACACTGAAAGCTCTTCCCCACACACTGAAACCTCTTCCCCACACGCTGAATACCCTTATACACACGAAGAAACCTCTTCCCCAAACAATGAAACCTCTTCCCCACACACAGAAACCTCTTCCCCACAGACTGAAACCTGTTCCCCCAAACACTGAAACCCATCCCCACACACTGAAACCCCTTCCCCACACACTGCAACCCATCCCCACACACTGAAATCATTTCCCACACAGTGAAACCCATCCCCACACACGCAAACCTCTTCCCCACACACTGAAACCTCTTCCACACACACTGAAACCCATTCCCCACACACTGAAACCCATTCCCCACACACTGATACCCATCCCCACAGATTGAAACCTCTTCCCCACACAGTGAAACCCATAGCCACTCACTGAAATCTCTTCCTCACACTCTGAAACCTCTTCCCGACGCACTGAAACCACTTCTCCACAGACAGAAACCCCTTCCCCACGCACTGCAACCCATCCCCACACACTGAAATCATTCCCCACACAATAAAACCCATCCCCACACACGCAAACCTCTTCCCCACACACTGAAACCTCTTCCACACACACTGAAACCCATTCCCCACACACTGAGACCCATTCCCCACACACTGATACCCATCCCCACAGACTGAAACCTCTTCCCCACACAGTGAAACCCATCGCCACACACTGAAAACTCTTCCTCACACTCTGAAACCTCTTCCCGACACACTGAAACCATTCTCAACAGACAGAAACCCCTTCCCCACACACTGAAACACATCCCCATACACTGAAACCCCTTCCCCACACATTGAAACCCATTCCCACAAACTGAAACCCATCCCCACACACTGAAACCTCATCCTCACCCACTGAAATCCCTTCCCTACACACTGAAACCCCTTCCCCACACACTGAAACCCATCCCCACACACGGAATGCTCTTCCCCACACACTGAAACCCATCCCCAAACTCTGAAAGACTTTCCCACACACTGAAACCTCTTTCCCACACACTGAAACCTCTTCCCCACACACTGAAACCTCTTCGCTACAGACTGAAACCTCTTCCCCACACACTGAAACCTCTACCCCACACACTGAAACCCCTTCCCCGCACACTGAAACCTCTTCCCCACACACTGAATCCCCTTTACCACACACTGAAACCCCTTCCCCACACACTGAAACCTCTTCC
Source organism: Heterodontus francisci (assembly GCF_036365525.1). NCBI lineage: Eukaryota > Metazoa > Chordata > Chondrichthyes > Heterodontiformes > Heterodontidae > Heterodontus > Heterodontus francisci. The sequence continues at coordinate 141,660,047 of NC_090377.1, read as the reverse complement.
CCAAACACTGAAACCTATTCCCCACACACCGAAACACCTTCCGCACACACTGAAACCCATCCCCATACACAGCAACCCCTTCCCCACACAGTGACACACATCCCCACACACTGCAACCCTTCCCCACACACTGAAACATCTTCCCCACACACTGAAACTCCTTCCCCACACACTGAAAAACATCCCCACACACGGAATGCTCTTCCCCACACACTGAAACCCATCCCCACACACTGAAACCCCTTTCCCACACACTGAAACCTCTTCCCCACACACTGAAACCTCTTCCCCAGACACTGAACCCCCTTTCCCACACACTGAAACCTCTTCGCCACAGACTGAAACCCTTCCCCACACATTGAAACCACTTCCCCACACACTGAAACCTCTTCCACACACACTGAAACCTCTTCCCCACATACTGAAACCCCTTCCATACACACTGAAACCTCTTCCCCACACATTGAATCCCCATTACCACCCACTGAAACACCTTCACCACACACTGAAACCCCTTCCCTACACAGTGAAACCCCTTCCCTACACACTGAAACCTCATCCCCACACACTGAAACCCTTCCCCACACACTGAAACCCATCCCCACACACAGAAACCCCTTCCCCACACACTGTAACCCATCCCCACACAATGAAACCCTTCCCCACACACTGAAACCTCTCCCCACACACTGAAACATCTTCCCCACACACTGAAACCTCTTCCCCACACACTGAAACCTCTTCCCCAGACACTGAAACCCCTTTCCCGCACACTGAAACCACTTCCCCACACACTGAAACCCCTTCCCGACACACTAAAACCCATCCCCACACACAGAAACCCCTTCCCCACACACTGTAACCCATCCCCACACACAGAAACCCTTTCCCACACACTCAAACCTCTTCCCCACACACTGAAACCTCTTCCCCACACACTGAAACCTCTTCCCCACACACTGAAACATCTTCCCCGCACACTGAAACCTCTTCCCCACACACTGAATCCCCTTCACCACACACTGAAACCCCTTCCCCACACACTGAAACCACTTCCCCACACACTGAAACCCCTTCCCGACACTCTGAAACCCATCCCCACACACAGAAACCCCTTCCGCACACACTGTAACCCATCCCCACACACTGAAACCCTTCCCCACACACTCAAACCTCTTCCCCACACACTGAAACCTCTTCCCCACACACTGAAACCTCTTCCCCACACACTGAAACCCCTTCCCCGCACACTCAAACCTCTTCCCCACACACTGAAACCTCTTCCCCACACACTGAAACCTCTTCCCCACACACTGAAACCCCTTCCCCACACACTGAAACCACTTCCCCACACACTGAAACCTCTTCCCACACACTGAAACCTCTTCGCCACAGACTGAAACACTTCCCCACACATTGAAACCTCTTCCCCACACACTGAAACATCTTCCAAACACTCTGAAACCTCTGACCCACACACTGAAACCTCCTCTCCACACACTGAAACCTCTTCCCCACACACAGAAACCTCCTTACCACACACTGAATCCCCTTCACCACACACTGAAACCCCTTCCCCACACACTGAAACCTCTTCCCACACAGTGAAACCTCTTCGCCACAGACTGAAACCCTTCCCCACACACTGAAACCTCTTCCCCACACACTGAAACCTCTTCCACACTCACTGAAACATCTTCCCCACACACTGAAACATCTTCCCCACACACTGAAACCTCTTCCCCACACACTGAATCCCCTTTACCACATACTGAAACCCATTCCCCACAAACTGAAACCTCTTCCCCACACACTGAAACCCCTTCCTCACACATTGAAACCCATTCCCACACACTGAAACCCATCCCCACACACTGAAACCTCATCCCCACTCACTGAAATCCCTTCCCTACACACTGAAACCCCTTCCCCACACACTGAAACCCATCCCCACACACGGAATGCTCTTCTCCACACACTGAAACCCATCCCCAAACTCTGAAAGACTTTCCCACACACTGAAACCTCTTCCCCACACACTGAAACCTCTTCGCTACAGACTGAAACCATTCCCCACACACTGAAACCTCTACCCCACACACTGAAACCGCTTCCCCACGCACAGAAACCTCTTCCACACACACTGAAACCTCTTCCCCACACACTGAAACCTCTTCCCCACAAACTGAAACCCCTTCCCCGCACACTGAAACCTCTTCCCCACACACTGAATCCCCTTTACCACACACTGAAACCCCTTCCCCACACACTGAAACCACTTCCCCAAACACTGAAACCTCTTCCCCACACACCGAAACACCTTCCCCACACACTGAAACCCATCCCCACACACAGCAACCCCTTCCCCACACAGTGAAACCCATCCCCACACACTGCAACCCTTCCCCAAACACTGAAACATCTTCCCCACACACTGAAACCCCTTCCCCACACACTGAAACCCATCCCCACACACGGAATACTCTTCCCCACACACTGAAACCCATCCCCACACACTGAAACCCCTTTCCCACACACTGAAACCTCTTCCCCACACACTGAAACCTCTTCCCCAGACACTGAACCCCCTTTCCCACACACTGAAACCTCTTCGCCACGTACTGAAACCCTTCCCCACACACTGAAACCTCTTCCCCACACACTGAAACCTCTTCCACACACACTGAAACCTCTTCCCCACATACTGAAACCCCTTCCATACACACTGAAACATCTTCCCCACACATTGAATCCCCTTTACCACACACTGAAACCCCTTCACCACACACTGAAACCCCTTCCCTACACAGTGAAACCCCTTCCCCACACACTGTAACCCATCCCCACACACAGAAACCCCTTCCCCACACACTGTAACCCATCCCCACACACGGAATGCTCTTCTCCACACACTGAAACCCATCCCCAAACTCTGAAAGACTTTCCGAAACACTGAAACCTCTTCCCCACACACTGAAACCTCTTCACTACAGACTGAAACCATTCCCCACACACTGAAACCTCTACCCCACACACTGAAACCTCTTCCCCACACACTGAAACCCCTTCCCCACACACTGAAACCTCCTCACCACACACTGAATCCCCTTCACCACACACTGAAACCCCTTCCCCACACACTGAAACCTCTTCCCCACACACTGAAACCTCTTCACTACAGACTGAAACCATTCCCCACACACTGAAACCTCTACCCCACACACTGAAACCTCTTCCCCACACACTGAAACCCCTTCCCCACACACTGAAACCTCCTCACCACACACTGAATCCCCTTTACCACATACTGAAACCCATTCCCCACAAACTGAAACCTCTTCCCCACACACTGAAACCCCTTCCCCACACATTGAAACCCATTCCCACACACTGAAACCCATCCCCACACACGGAATGCTCTTCTCCACACACTGAAACCCATCCCCAAACTCTGAAAGACTTTCCCACACACTGAAACCTCTTCCCCACACACTGAAACCTCTTCGCTACAGACTGAAACCATTCCCCACACACTGAAACCTCTACCCCACACACTGAAACCGCTTCCCCACGCACAGAAACCTCTTCCACACACACTGAAACCTCTTCCCCACACACTGAAACCTCTTCCCCACAAATTGAAACCCCTTCCCCGCACACTGAAACCTCTTCCCCACACATTGAATCCCCTTTACCACACACTGAAACCCCTTCCCCACACACTGAAACCACTTCCCCAAACACTGAAACCTCTTCCCCACACACCGAAACACCTTCCCGACACACTGAAACCCATCCCCACACACAGCAACCCCTTCCCCACACAGTGAAACCCATCCCCACACACTGCAACCCTTCCCCAAACACTGAAACATCTTCCCCACACACTGAAACCCCTTCCCAACACACTGAAACCCATCGCCACACACTGAAACCCCTTTCCCACACACTGAAACCTCTTCCCCACACACTGAAACCTCTTCCCCAGACACTGAACCCCCTTTCCCACACACTGAAACCTCTTCGCCACAGACTGAAACCCTTCCCCACACACTGAAACCTCTTCCCCACACACTGAAACCTCTTCCACACACACTGAAACCTCTTCCCCACACACTGAAACCTCTTCCCCACATACTGAAACCCCTTCCATACACACTGAAACATCTTCCCCACACATTGAATCCCCTTTACCACACACTGAAACCCCTTCACCACACACTGAAACCCCTTCCCTACACAGTGAAACCCCTTCCCTACACACTGAAACCTCATCCCACACACTGAAACCCTTCCCCACACACTGAAATCCATCCCCACACACAGAAACCCCTTCCCCACACACTGTAACCCATCCCCACACACTGAAACCCTTCCCCACACACTGAAACCTCTCCCCACACACTGAAACATCTTCCCCACATACTGAAACCTCTTCCCCACACACTGAAACCTCTTCCCCAGACACTGAAACCCCTTTCCCGCACACTGAAAACTCTTCCCCACACACTGAATCCCCTTCACCACACACTGAAACCCCTTTCCCACACACTGAAACCACTTCCCCACACACTGAAACCCCTTCCCTACACATTGAAACCCATTCCCACACACTGAAACCCATCCCCACACACTGAAACCTCATCCCCACACACTGAAATCCCTTCCCTACACACTGAAACCCCTTCCTCACACACTGAAACCCATCCCCACACACGGAATGCACTTCCCCACACACTGAAACCCAACCCCAAACTCTGAAAGACTTTCCCACACACTGAAACCTCTTCCCCACACACTGAAACCTCTTCGCTACAGACTGAAACCATTCCCCACACACTGAAACCTCTACCCCACACACTGAAACCGCTTCCCCACGCACAGAAACCTCTTCCACACACACTGAAACCTCTTCCCCACACACTGAAACCTCTTCCCCACACACTTAAACCCCTTCCCCGCACACTGAAACCCCTTTACCACACACTGAAACCCCTTCCCCACACAGTGAAACCACTTCCCCAAACACTGAAACCTCTTCCCCACACACCGAAACATCTTCCCCACACACTGAAACCCATCCCCACACACAGCAACCCCTTCCCCACACAGTGAAACCCATCCCCACACACTGCAACCCTTCCCCACACACTGAAACATCTTCCCCACACACTGAAACTCCTTCCCCACACACTGAAACCCATCCCCACACACGGAATGCTCTTCCCCACACACTGGAACCCATCCCCACACACTGAAAACCCTTTCCCACACACTGAAACCTCTTCCCCACACACTGAAACCTCTTCCCCAGACACTGAACCCCCATTCCCACACACTGAAACCTCTTCGCCACAGACTGAAACCCTTCCCCACACACTGAAACCTCTTCCCCACACACTGAAACCTCTTCCACACACACTGAAACCTCTTCCCCACATACTGAAACCCCTTCCATACACACTGAAACATCTTCCCCACACATTGAATCCCCATTACCACACACTGAAACACCTTCACCACACACTGAAACCCCTTCCCTACACAGTGAAACCCCTTCCCTACACACTGAAACCCCTTCACCACACACTGAAACCCCTTCCCTACACAGTGAAACCCCTTCCCCACACACTGTAACCCATCCCCACACACAGAAACCCCTTCCCCACACACTGTAACCCATCCCCACACACGGAATGCTCTTCTCCACACACTGAAACCCATCCCCAAACTCTGAAAGACTTTCCCACACACTGAAACCTCTTCCCCACACACTGAAACCTCTTCACTACAGACTGAAACCATTCCCCACACACTGAAACCTCTACCCCACACACTGAAACCTCTTCCCCACACACTGAAACCCCTTCCCCACACACTGAAACCTCCTCACCACACACTGAATCCCCTTCACCACACACTGAAACCCCTTCCCCACACACTGAAACCTCTTCCCCACACACTGAAACCTCTTCACTACAGACTGAAACCATTCCCCACACACTGAAACCTCTACCCCACACACTGAAACCTCTTCCCCACACACTGAAACCCCTTCCCCACACACTGAAACCTCCTCACCACACACTGAATCCCCTTTACCACATACTGAAACCCATTCCCCACAAACTGAAACCTCTTCCCCACACACTGAAACCCCTTCCCCACACATTGAAACCCATTCCCACACACTGAAACCCATCCCCACACACGGAATGCTCTTATCCACACACTGAAACCCATCCCCAAACTCTGAAAGACTTTCCCACACACTGAAACCTCTTCCCCACACACTGAAACCTCTTCGCTACAGACTGAAACCATTCCCCACACACTGAAACCTCTACCCCACACACTGAAACCGCTTCCCCCGCACAGAAACCTCTTCCACACACACTGAAACCTCTTCCCCACACACTGAAACCTCTTCCCCACAAACTGAAACCCCTTCCCCGCACACTGAAACCTCTTCCCCACACATTGAATCCCCTTTACCACACACTGAAACCCCTTCCCCACACACTGAAACCACTTCCCTACACACTGAAACCTCATCCCCACACACTGAAACCCTTCCCCACACACTGAAACCCATCCCCACACACAGAAACCCCTTCCCCACACACTGTAACCCATCCCCACACACTGAAACCCTTCCCCACACACTGAAACCTCTCCCCACACACTGAAACATCTTCCCCACACACTGAAAGCTCTTCCCCACACACTGAAACCTCTTCCCCAGACACTGAAACCCCTTTCCCGCACACTGAAAACTCTTCCCCACACACTGAATCCCCTTCACCACTCACTGAAACCCTTTCCCCACACACTGAAACCACTTCCCCACACACTGAAACCCCTTCCCGACACACTGAAACCCATCCCCACACACAGAAACCCCTTCCCCACACACTGTAACCCATCCCCACACACTGAAACCACTTCCCCACACACTCAAACCTCTTCCCCACACACTCAAACCTCTTCCCCACACACTGAAACCTCTTCCCCACACACTGAAACACCTTCCCCGCACACTGAAACCTCTTCCCCACACACTGAATCCCCTTCACCACACACTGAAACCCCTTCCCCACACACTGAGACCACTTCTCCACGCACTGAAACCCCTTCCCGACACTCTGAAACCCATCCCCACACACAGAAACCCCTTCCGCACACACTGCAATCCATCCCCACACACTGAAACCCTTCCCCACACACTCAAAGCTCTTCCCCACACACTGAAACCTCTTCCCCACGCACTGAAACATCTTCCCCACACACTCAAACCCCTTCCGCGCACACTCAAACCTCTTCCCCACACACGGAAACCTCTTCCCCACACACTGAAACCTCTTCCCCACACACTGAAACCCCTTTCCCACACACTGAAACCACTTCCCCACACACTGAAACCTCTTCCCACACACTGAAACCTCTTCGCCACAGACTGAAACACTTCCCCACACATTGAAACCTCTTCCCCACACACTGAAACATCTTCCACACACTCTTAAACCTCTTACCCACACACTGAAACCTCTTCCCCACACACTGAAACCCCTTCCCCACACACTGAAACCTCCTCACCACACACTGAATCCCCTTCCGCACACACTGAAACCTCTTCCCACACACTGAAACCTCTTCGCCACAGACTGAAACCCTTCCCCAAACACTGAAACCTCTTCCCCACACACTGAAACCTCTTCCACACACACTGAAACATCTTCCCCACACACTGAAACATCTTCCCCACACACTGAAACCTCTTCCCCACACACTGAATCCCCTTTACCACATACTGAAACCCATTCCCCACAAACTGAAACCTCTTCCCCACACACTGAAACCCCTTCCCCACACATTGAAAACTCTTCCCCACACACTGAAACCCCTTCCCCACACACTGAAACCACTTCCCCAAACACTGAAACCTCTTCCCCACACACCGAAACACCCTCCCCACACACTGAAACCCATCCCCACACACAGCAACCCCTTCCCCACACAGTGAAACCCATCCCCACACACTGCAACCCTTCCCCAAACACTGAAACATCTTCCCCACACACTGAAACCCCTTCCCAACACACTGAAACCCATCCCCACACACGGAATACTCTTCCCCACACACTGAAACCCATCCCCACACACTGAAACCCCTTTCCCACACACTGAAAACTCTTCCCCACACACTGAAACCTCTTCCCCACACACCGAAACACCCTCCCCACACACTGAAACCCCTTCCCTACACAGTGAAACCCCTTCCCTACACACTGAAACCTCATCCCCACACACTGAAACCCTTCCCCACACACTGAAAACCATCCCCACACACAGAAACCCCTTCCCCACACACTGTAACATATCCCCACACACTGAAACCCCTCCCCACACACTGAAACCTCTCCCCACACACTGAAACATCTTCCCCACACACTGAAACCTCTTCCCCACACACTGATACCTCTTCCCCAGACACTGAAACCCCTTTCCCGCACACTGAAAACTCTTCCCCACACACTGAATCCCCTTCACCACACACTGAAACCCCTTTCCCACTCACTGAAACCACTTCCCCACACACTGAAACCCCTTCCCCACACATTGAAACCCATTCCCACACACTGAAACCCATCCCCACACACTGAAACCTCATCCCCACACACTGAAATCCCTTCCCTACACACTGAAACCCCTTCCCCACACACTGAAACCCATCCCCACACACGGAATGCTCTTCCCCACACACTGAAACCCATCCCCAAACTCTGAAAGACTTTCCCACTCACTGAAACCTCTTCCCCACACACTGAAACCTCTTCGCTACAGACTGAAACCATTCCCCACACACTGAAACCTTTACCCCACACACTGAAACCGCTTCCCCACGCACAGAAACCTCTTCCACACACACTGAAACCTCTTCCCCACACACTGAAACCTCTCCCCACACACTGAAACATCTTCCCCACACACTGAAACCTCTTCCCCACACACTGAAACCTCTTCCCCAGACACTGAAACCCCTTTCCCGCACACTGAAATCTCTTCCCCACACACTGAATCCCCTTCACCACACACTGAAACCCCTTTCCCACGCACTGAAACCACTTCCCCACACACTGAAACCCCTTCCCCACACATTGAAACCCATTCCCACACACTGAAACCCATCCCCACACACTGAAACCTCATCCCCACACACTGAAATCCCTTCCCTACACACTGAAACCCCTTCCCCACACACTGAAACCCATTCCCACACACGGAATGCACTTCCCCACACACTGAAACCCAACCCCAAACTCTGAAAGACTTTCCCACACACTGAAACCTCTTCCCCACACACTGAAAACTCTTCGCTACAGACTGAAACCATTCCCCACACACTGAAACCTCTCCCCCACACACTGAAACCGCTTCCCCACGCACAGAAACCTCTTCCACACACACTGAAACCTCTTCCCCACACACTGAAACCTCTTCCCCACACACTGAAACCCCTTCCCCGCACACTGAAACCACTTCCCCAAACACTGAAACCTTTTCCCCACACACCGAAACATCTTCCCCACACACTGAAACCCATCCCCACACACAGCAACCCCTTCCCCACACAGTGAATCCCATCCCCACACACTGCAACCCTTCCCCACACACTGAAACATCTTCCCCACACACTGAAACTCCTTCCCCACACACTGAAACCCATCCCCACATACGGAATGCTCTTCCCCACACACTGAAACCCATCCCCACACACTGAAACCCCTTTCCCACACACTGAAACCTCTTCCCCACACACTGAAACCTCTTCCCCAGACACTGAACCCCCTTTCCCACACACTGAAACCTCTTCGCCACAGACTGAAACCCTTCCCCACACACTGAAACATCTTCCCCACACACTGAAACCTCTTCCACACACACTGAAACCTCTTCCCCACATACTGAAACCCCTTCCATACACACTGAAACATCTTCCCCACACATTGAATCCCCTTCCCCACACACTTAAACCTCATCCCAACACACTGAAACCCTTCCCCACACACTGAAACCCATCCCCACAAACAGAAACCCATTTCGCACACACTGTAACCCATCCCCACACACTGTAACCCATCCCCACACACTGAAACCCTTCCCCACACACTGAAACCTCACCCACACACTGAAACATCTTCCCCACACACTGAAACCTCTTCCCCACACACTGAAACCTCTTCCCCAGACACTGAAACCCCTTTCCCGCACACTGAAAACTCTTCCCCACACACTGAATCCACTTCACCACACACTGAAACCCCTTCCCCACACACTGAAACCACTTCCCCACACACTGAAACCCCTTCCCGACACACTGAAACCCATCCCCACACACAGAAACCCCTTCCCCACACACTGTAACACATCCCCACACACTGAAACCCTTCCCCACACACTCAAACATCTTCCCCACACACTGAAACCTCTTCCCCACACACTGAAACCTCTTCCACACACACTGAAACACATTCCCCGCACACTGAAACCTCTTCCCCACACACTGAATCCCCTTCACCACACACTGAAACCCCTTCCCCACACACTGAGACCACTTCTCCACACACTGAAAACCCTTCCCGACACTCTGAAACCCATCCCCACACACAGAAACCCCTTCCGCACACACTGCAACCCATCCCCACGCACTGAAACCCTTCCCCACACACTCAAAGCTCTTCCCCACACACTGAAACCTCTTCCCCACGCACTGAAACCTCTTCCCCACACACTGAAACCCCTTCCCCACACACTGAAACCACTTCCCCTCAGACTGAAACCTCTTCCCACACACTGAAACCTCTTCGCCACAGACTGAAACACTTCCCCACACATTGAAACCTCTTCCCCACACACTGAAACATCTTCCACACACTCTGAAACCTCTTACCCACACACTGAAACCTCTTCCCCACACACTGAAACCCCTTCCCCACATACTGAAACCTCTTCCCACACACTGAAACCTCTTTGCCACAGACTGAAACCCTTCCCCACACACTGAAACCTCTTCCCCACACACTGAAACCTCTTCCACACACACTGAAACATCTTCCCCACACACTGAAACATCTTCCCCACACACTGAAACCTCTTCCCCACACACTGAATCCCCTTTACCACAAACTGAAACCCATTCCCCACAAACTGAAACCTCTTCCCCACACACTGAAACCCCTTCCCCACACATTGAAAACTCTTCCCCACACACTGAAACCCCTTCCCCACACACTGAAACCTCTTCCACAGACACTGAAACCCCTTTCCCGCACACTGAAAACTCTTCCCCACACACTGAATCCCCTTCACCACTCACTGAAACCCCTTCCCCACACACTGAAACCACTTCCCCACACACTGAAACCCCTTCCCGACACACTGAAACCCATCCCCACACATAGAAACCCCTTCCCCACACACTGTAACACATCCCCACACACTGAAACCCTTCCCCACACACTCAAACATCTTCCCCACACACTGAAACCTCTTCCCCACACACTGAAACCTCTTCCCCACACACTGAAACACCTTCCCCGCACACTGAAACCTCTTCCCCACACACTGAATCCCCTTCACCACACACTGAAACCCCTTCCCCACACACTGAGACCACTTCTCCACACACTGAAACCCATCCCCACACACAGAAACCCCTTCCGCACACACTGCAACCCATCCCCACACACTGAAACCCTTCCCCACACACTCAAAGCTCTTCCCCACACACTGAAACCTCTTCCCCACGCACTGAAACCTCTTCCCCACACACTCAAACCCCTTCCCCGCACACTCAAACCCCTTCCCCACACACTGAAACCTCTTCCCCACACACTGAAAACTCTTCCCCACACACTGAAACCCCTTCCCCACACACTGAATCCCCTTCACCACACACTGAAACCCCTTCCCCACACACTGAAACCTCTTCCCACACACTGAAACCTCTTCGCCACAGACTGAAACCCTTCCCCAAACACTGAAACCTCTTCCCCACACACTGAAAGCTCTTCCACACACACTGAAACATCTTCCCCACACACTGAAACATCTTCCCCACACACTGAAACCTCTTCCCCACACACTGAATCCCCTTTACCACATACTGAAACCCATTCCCCACAAACTGAAACCTCTTCCCCACACACTGAAAACCCTTCCCCACACATTGAAAACTCTTCCCCACACACTGAAACCCCTTCCCCACACACTGAAACCACTTCCCCAAACACTGAAACCTCTTCCCCACACACCGAAAAACACTCCCCACACACTGAAACCCATCCCCACACACAGCAACCCCTTCCCCACACAGTGAAACCCATCCCCACACACTGCAACCCTTCCCCAAACACTGAAACATCTTCCCCACACACTGAAACCCCTTCCCAACACACTGAAACCCATCCCCACACACGGAATACTCTTCCCCACACACTGAAACCCATCCCCACACACTGAAACCCCTTTCCCACACACTGAAAACTCTTCCCCACACACTGAAACCTCTTCCCCAGACACTGAACCCCCTTTCCCACACACTGAAACCTCTTCGCCACTGACTGAAACCCTTCCCCACACACTGAAACCTCTTCCCCACACACTGAAACCTCTTCCACACACACTGAAACCTCTTCCCCACACACTGAAACCTCTTCCCCACATACTGAAACCCCTTCCATACACACTGAAACATCTTCCCCACACATTGAATCCCCTTTAACACACACTGAAACCCCTTCACCACACACTGAAACCCCTTCCCTACACAGTGAAACCCCTTCCCTACACACTGAAACCTCATCCCCACACACTGAAACCCTTCCCCACACACTGAAAACCATCCCCACACACAGAAACCCCTTCCCCACACACTGTAACCCATCCCCACACACTGAAACCCTTCCCCACACACTGAAACCTCTCCCCACACACTGAAACATCTTCCCCACACACTGAAACCTCTTCCCCACACACTGAAACCTCTTCCCCAGACACTGAAACCCCTTTCCCGCACACTGAAAACTCTTCCCCGCACACTGAAACCTCTTCCCCACACACTGAATCCCCTTCACCACACACTGAAACCCCTTTCCCACACACTGAAACCACTTCCCCACACACTGAAACCCCTTCCCCACACATTGAAACCCATTCCCACACACTGAAACCCATCCCCACACACTGAAACCTCATCCCCACACACTGAAATCCCTTCCCTACACACTGAAACCCCTTCCCCACACACTGAAACCCATCCCCACACACGGAATGCACTTCCCCTCACACTGAAACCCATCCCCAAACTCTGAAAGACTTTCCCACTCACTGAAACCTCTTCCCCACACACTGAAACCTCTTCGCTACAGACTGAAACCATTCCCCACACACTGAAACCTTTACCCCACACACTGAAACCGCTTCCCCACTCACAGAAACCTCTTCCACACACACTGAAACCTCTTCCCCACACACTGAAACCTCTCCCCACACACTGAAACATCTTCCCCACACACTGAAACCTCTTCCCCACACACTGAAACCTCTTCCCCAGACACTGAAACCCCTTTCCCGCACACTGAAAACTCTTCCCCACACACTGAATCCCCTTCACCACACACTGAAACCCCTTTCCCACGCACTGAAACCACTTCCCCACACACTGAAACCCCTTCCCCACACATTGAAACCCATTCCCACACACTGAAACCCATCCCCACACACTGAAACCTCATCCCCACACACTGAAATCCCTTCCCTACACACTGAAACCCCTTCCCCACACACTGAAACCCATTCCCACACACGGAATGCACTTCCCCACACACTGAAACCCAACCCCAAACTCTGAAAGACTTTCCCACACACTGAAACCTCTTCCCCACACACTGAAACCTCTTCGCTACAGACTGAAACCATTCCCCACACAATGAAACCTCTACCCCACACACTGAAACCGCTTCCCCACGCACAGAAACCTCTTCCACACACACTGAAACCTCTTCCCCACACACTGAAACCTCTTCCCCACACACTGAAACCCCTTCCCCGCACACTGAAACCACTTCCCCAAACACTGAAACCTTTTCCCCACACACCGAAACATCTTCCCCACACACTGAAACCCATCCCCACACACAGCAACCCCTTCCCCACACAGTGAAACCCATCCCCACACACTGCAACCCTTCCCCACACACTGAAACATCTTCCCCACACACTGAAACTCCTTCCCCACACACTGAAACCCATCCCCACATACGGAATGCTCTTCCCCACACACTGAAACCCATCCCCACACACTGAAACCCCTTTCCCACACACTGAAACCTCTTCCCCACACACTGAAACCTCTTCCCCAGACACTGAACCCCCTTTCCCACACACTGAAACCTCTTCGCCACAGACTGAAACCTCTTCCCCACACACTGAAACCTCTTCCCCACACACTGAAACCTCTTCCACACACACTGAAACCTCTTCCCCACATACTGAAACCCCTTCCATACACACTGAAACTTCTTCCCCACACATTGAATCCCCATTACCACACACTGAAACACCTTCACCACACACTGAAACCCCTTCCCTACACAGTGAAAACCCTTCCCTACACACTGAAACCTCATCCCAACACACTGAAACCCTTCCCCACACACTGAAACCCATCCCCACAAACAGAAACCCCTTCCCCACACACTGTAACCCATCCCCACACACTGAAACCCTTCCCCACACACTGAAACCTCACCCCACACACTGAAACATCTTCCCCACACACTGAAACCTCTTCCCCACACACTGAAACCTCTTCCCCAGACACTGAAACCCCTTTCCCGTACACTGAAAACTCTTCCCCACACACTGAATCCCCTTCACCACACACTGAAACCCCTTCCCCACACACTGAAACCACTTCCCCACACACTGAAACCCCTTCCCGACACACTGAAACCCATCCCCACACACAGAAACCCCTTCCCCACACACTGTAACACATCCCCACACACTGAAACCCTTCCCCACACACTCAAACATCTTCCCCACACACTGAAACCTCTTCCCCACACACTGAAACCTCTTCCCCACACACTGAAACACCTTCCCCGCACACTGAAACCTCTTCCCCACACACTGAATCCCCTTCACCACACACTGAAACCCCTTCCCCACACACTGAGACCACTTCTCCACACACTGAAAACCCTTCCCGACACTCTGAAACCCATCCCCACACACAGAAATCCCTTCCGCACACACTGCAACCCATCCCCACACACTGAAACCCTTCCCCACACACTCAAAGCTCTTCCCCACACACTGAAACCTCTTCCCAACGCACTGAAACCTCTTCCCCACACACTCAAACCCATTCCCCGCACACTCAAACCTCTTCCCCACACACTGAAACCTCTTCCCCACACACTGAAAACTCTTCCCCACACACTGAAACCCCTTCCCCACACACTGAAACCACTTCCCCACACACTGAAACCTCTTCCCACACACTGAAACCTCTTCGCCACAGACTGAAACACTTCCCCACACATTGAAACCTCTTCCCAACACACTGAAACATCTTCCACACACTCTGAAACCTCTTACACACACACTGAAACCTCTTCCCCACACACTGAAACCCCTTCCCCACACACTGAAACCCCTTCCCCACACACTGAAACCTCTTCCCACACACTGAAACCTCTTCGCCACAGACTGAAACCCTTCCCCACACACTGAAACCTCTTCCCCACACACTGAAACCTCTTCCACACACACTGAAACATCTTCCCCACACACTGAAACATCTTCCCCACACACTGAAACCTCTTCCCCACACACTGAATCCCCTTTACCACAAACTGAAACCCATTCCCCACAAACTGAAACCTCTTCCCCACACACTGAAACCTCTTCCCCACACATAGAAAACTCTTCCCCACACACTGAAACCCCTTCCCCACACACTGAAACCTCTTCCACAGACACTGAAACCCCCTTCCCGCACACTGAAAACTCTTCCCCACACACTGAATCCCCTTCACCACACACTGAAACCCCTTTCCCACACACTGAAACCACTTCCCCACACACTGAAACCCCTTCCCCACACATTGAAACCCATTCCCACACACTGAAACCCATCCCCACACACTGAAACCTCATCCCCACACACTGAAATCCCTTCCCTACACACTGAAACCCCTTCCCCACACACTGAAACCCATCCCCACACACGGAATGCACTTCCCCACACACTGAAACCCATCCCCAAACTCTGAAAGACTTTCCCACTCACTGAAACCTCTTCCCCACACACTGAAACCTCTTCGCTACAGACTGAAACCATTCCCCACACACTGAAACCTTTACCCCACACACTGAAACCGCTTCCCCACGCACAGAAACCTCTTCCACACACACTGAAACCTCTTCCCCACACACTGAAACCTCTCCCCACACACTGAAACATCTTCCCCACACACTGAAACCTCTTCCCCACACACTGAAACCTCTTCCCCAGTCACTGAAACCCCTTTCCCGCACACTGAAAACTCTTCCCCACACACTGAATCCCCTTCACCACACACTGAAACCCCTTTCCCACGCACTGAAACCACTTCCCCACACACTGAAACCCCTTCCCCACACATTGAAACCCATTCCCACACACTGAAACCCATCCCCACACACTGAAACCTCATCCCCACACACTGAAATCCCTTCCCTACACACTGAAACCCCTTCCCCACACACTGAAACCCATTCCCACACACGGAATGCACTTCCCCACACACTGAAACCCAACCCCAAACTCTGAAAGACTTTCCCACACACTGAAGCCTCTTCCCCACACACTGAAACCTCTTCGCTACAGACTGAAACCATTCCCCACACAATGAAACCTCTACCCCACACACTGAAACCGCTTCCCCACGCACAGAAACCTCTTCCACACACACTGAAACCTCTTCCCCACACACTGAAACCTCTTCCCCACACACTGAAACCCCTTCCCCGCACACTGAAACCACTTCCCCAAACACTGAAACCTTTTCCCCACACACCGAAACATCTTCCCCACACACTGAAACCCATCCCCACACACAGCAACCCCTTCCCCACACAGTGAAACCCATCCCCACACACTGCAACCCTTCCCCACACACTGAAACATCTTCCCCACACACTGAAACTCCTTCCCCACACACTGAAACCCATCCCCACATACGGAATGCTCTTCCCCACACACTGAAACCCATCCCCACACACTGAAACCCCTTTCCCACACACTGAAACCTCTTCCCCACACACTGAAACCTCTTCCCCAGACACTGAACCCCCTTTCCCACACACTGAAACCTCTTCGCCACAGACTGAAACCTCTTCCCCACACACTGAAACCTCTTCCCCACACACTGAAACCTCTTCCACACACACTGAAACCTCTTCCCCACATACTGAAACCCCTTCCATACACACTGAAACTTCTTCCCCACACATTGAATCCCCATTACCACACACTGAAACACCTTCACCACACACTGAAACCCCTTCCCTACACAGTGAAACCCCTTCCCTACACACTGAAACCTCATCCCAACACACTGAAACCCTTCCCCACACACTGAAACCCATCCCCACAAACAGAAACCCCTTCCCCACACACTGTAACCCATCCCCACACACTGAAACCCTTCCCCACACACTGAAACCTCACCCCACACACTGAAACATCTTCCCCACACACTGAAACCTCTTCCCCACACACTGAAACCTCTTCCCCAGACACTGAAACCCCTTTCCCGCACACTGAAAACTCTTCCCCACACACTGAATCCCCTTCACCACACACTGAAACCCCTTCCCCACACACTGAAACCACTTCCCCACACACTGAAACCCCTTCCCGACACACTGAAACCCATCCCCACACACAGAAACCCCTTCCCCACACACTGTAACACATCCCCACACACTGAAACCCTTCCCCACACACTCAAACATCTTCCCCACACACTGAAACCTCTTCCCCACACACTGAAACCTCTTCCCCACACACTGAAACACCTTCCCCGCACACTGAAACCTCTTCCCCACACACTGAATCCCCTTCACCACACACTGAAACCCCTTCCCCACACACTGAGACCACTTCTCCACACACTGAAAACCCTTCCCGACACTCTGAAACCCATCCCCACACACAGAAACCCCTTCCGCACACACTGCAACCCATCCCCACACACTGAAACCCTTCCCCACACACTCAAAGCTCTTCCCCACACACTGAAACCTCTTCCCCACGCACTGAAACCTCTTCCCCACACACTCAAACCCATTCCCCGCACACTCAAACCTCTTCCCCACACACTGAAACCTCTTCCCCACACACTGAAAACTCTTCCCCACACACTGAAACCCCTTCCCCACACACTGAAACCACTTCCCCACACACTGAAACCTCTTCCCACACACTGAAACCTCTTCGCAATAGACTGAAACACTTCCCCACACATTGAAACCTCTTCCCAACACACTGCAACATCTTCCACACACTCTGAAACCTCTTACACACACACTGAAACCTCTTCCCCACACACTGAAACCCCTTCCCCACACACTGAAACCCCTTCCCCACACACTGAAACCTCTTCCCACACACTGAAACCTCTTCGCCACAGACTGAAACCCTTCCCCACACACTGAAACCTCTTCCCCACACACTGAAACCTCTTCCACACACACTGAAACATCTTCCCCACACACTGAAACATCTTCCCCACACACTGAAACCTCTTCCCCACACACTGAATCCCCTTTACCACAAACTGAAACCCATTCCCCACAAACTGAAACCTCTTCCCCACACACTGAAACCTCTTCCCCACACATAGAAAACTCTTCCCCACACACTGAAACCCCTTCCCCACACACTGAAACCTCTTCCACAGACACTGAAACCCCTTTCCCGCACACTGAAAACTCTTCCCCACACACTGAATCCCCTTCACCACACACTGAAACCCCTTCCCCACACACTGAAACCACTTCCCCACACACTGAAACCCCTTCCCGACACACTGAAACCCATCCCCACACACAGAAACCCCTTCCCCACACACTGTAACACATCCCCACACACTGAAACCCTTCCCCACATACTCAAACATCTTCCCCACACACTGAAACCTCTTCCCCACACACTGAAACCTCTTCCCCACACACTGAAACACCTTCCCCGCACACTGAAACGTCTTCCCCACACACTGAATCCCCTTCACCACACACTGAAACCCCTTCCCCACACACTGAGACCACTTCTCCACACACTGAAACCCATCCCCACACACAGAAACCCCTTCCGCACACACTGCAACCCATCCCCACACAGTGAAACCCTTCCCCACACACTCAAAGCTCTTCCCCACACACTGAAACCTCTTCCCCACGCACTGAAACCTCTTCCCCACACACTCAAACCCCTTCCCCGCACACTCAAACCTCTTCCCCACACACTGAAACCTCTTCCCCACACACTGAAAACTCTTCCCCACACACTGAAATCCCTTCCCCACACACTGAAACCACTTCCCCACACACTGAAACCTCTTCCCACACACTGAAACCTCTTCGCCACAGACTGAAACCCTTCCCCACACACTGAAACCTCTTCCCCACACACTGAAACCTCTTCCACACACACTGAAACATCTTCCCCACAGACTGAAACATCTTCCGCACACACTGAAACCTCTTCCCCACACACTGAATCCCCTTTACCACAAACTGAAACCCATTCCCCACAAACTGAAACCTCTTCCCCACACACTGAAACCCCTTCCCCACACATTGAAAACTCTTCCCCACACACTGAAACCCCTTCCCCACACACTGAAACCACTTCCCCAAACACTGAAACCTCTTCCCCACACACCGAAACACCTTCCCCACACACTGAAACCCATCCCCACACACAGCAACCCCTTCCCCACACAGTGAAACCCATCCCCACACACTGCAACCCTTCCCCAAACACTGAAACATCTTCCCCACACACTGAAACCCCTTCCCAACACACTGAAACCCATCCCCACACACGGAATACTCTTCCCCACACACTGAAACCCATCCCCACACACTGAAACCCCTTTCCCACACACTGAAACCTCTTCCCCACACACTGAAACCTCTTCCCCAGACACTGAATCCCCTTTCCCACACACTGAAACCTCTTCGCCACAGACTGAAACCCTTCCCCACACACTGAAACCTCTTCCCCACACACTGAAACCTCTTCCACACACACTGAAACCTCTTCCCCACACACTGAAACCTCTTCCCCACATACTGAAACCCCTTCCATACACACTGAAACATCTTCCCCACACACTGAATCCCCTTTACCACAAACTGAAACCCATTCCCCACAAACTGAAACCTCTTCCCCACACACTGAAACCCCTTCCCCACACATTGAAAACTCTTCCCCACACACTGAAACCCCTTCCCCACACACTGAAACCACTTCCCCAAACACTGAAACCTCTTCCCCACACACCGAAACACCTTCCCCACACACTGAAACCCATCCCCACACACAGCAACCCCTTCCCCACACAGTGAAACCCATCCCCACACACTGCAACCCTTCCCCAAACACTGAAACATCTTCCCCACACACTGAAACCCCTTCCCAACACACTGAAACCCATCCCCACACACGGAATACTCTTCCCCACACACTGAAACCCATCCCCACACACTGAAACCCCTTTCCCACACACTGAAACCTCTTCCCCACACACTGAAACCTCTTCCCCAGACACTGAATCCCCTTTCCCACACACTGAAACCTCTTCGCCACAGACTGAAACCCTTCCCCACACACTGAAACCTCTTCCCCACACACTGAAACCTCTTCCACACACACTGAAACCTCTTCCCCACACACTGAAACCTCTTCCCCACATACTGAAACCCCTTCCATACACACTGAAACATCTTCCCCACACATTGAATCCCCTTTAACACACACTGAAACCCCTTGACCACACACTGAAACCCCTTCCCTACACAGTGAAACAACTTCCCTACACACTGAAACCTCATCCCCACACACTGAAACCCTTCCCCACACGCTGAAAACCATCCCCACACACAGAAACCCCTTCCCCACACACTGTAACCCATCCCCACACACTGAAACCCTTCCCCACACACTGAAACCTCTCCCCACACACTGAGACCACTTCTCCACACACTGAAACCCATCCCCACACACAGAAACCACTTCCGCACACACTGCAACCCATCCCCACACACTGAAACCCTTCCCCACACACTCAAAGCTCTTCCCCACACACTGAAACCTCTTCCCCACGCACTGAAACCTCTTCCCCACACACTCAAACCCCTTCCCCGCACACTCAAACCTCTTCCCCACACACTGAAACCTCTTCCCCACACACTGAAAACTCTTCCCCACACACTGAAACCCCTTCCCCACACACTGAAACCACTTCCCCACACACTGAAACCACTTCCCCACACACAGAAACCCCTTCCCCACACACTGTAACCCATCCCCACACACTGAAACCCTTCCCCACACACTGAAACCTCTCCCCACACACTGAAACCCCTTCCCCACACACTGAAACCTCTTCCCCACACACTGAAACCTCTTCCCCAGACACTGAAACCCCTTTCCCGCACACTGAAAACTCTTCGCCACACACTGAATCCCCTTCACCACACACTGTAACCCCTTTCCCACACACTGAAACCACTTCCCCTCACACTGAAACCCCTTCCCCACACATTGAAACCCATTCCCACACACTGAAACCCATCCCCACACACTGAAACCTCATCCCCACACACTGAAATCCCTTTCCTACACACTGAAACCCCTTCCCCACACACTGAAACCCATCCCCACACACGGAATGCACTTCCCCACACACTGAAACCCATCCCCAAACTCTGAAAGACTTTCCCACTCACTGAAACCTCTTCCCCACACACTGAAACCTCTTCGCTACAGACTGAAACCATTCCCCACACACTGAAACCTTTACCCCACACACTGAAACCGCTTCCCCACTCACAGAAACCTCTTCCACACACACTGAAACCACTTCCCCACACACTGAAACCTCTCCCCACACACTGAAACATCTTCCCCACACACTGAAACCTCTTCCCCACACACTGAAACCTCTTCCCCAGACACTGAAACCCCTTTCCCGCACACTGAAAACTCTTCCCCACACACTGAATCCCCTTCACCACACACTGAAACCCCTTTCCCACGCACTGAAACCACTTCCCCACACACTGAAACCCCTTCCCCACACATTGAAACCCATTCCCACACACTGAAACCCATCCCCACACTCTGAAACCTCATCCCCACACACTGAAATCCCTTCCCTACACACTGAAACCCCTTCCCCACACACTGAAACCCATCCCCACACACGGAATGCACTTCCCCACACACTGAAACCCAACCTCAAACTCTGAAAGACTTTCCCACACACTGAAACCTCTTCCCCACACACTGAAACCTCTTCGCTACAGACTGAAACCATTCCCCACACACTGAAACCTCTACCCCACACACTGAAACCGCTTCCCCACGCACAGAAACCTCTTCCACACACACTGAAACCTCTTCCCCACACACTGAAACCTCTTCCCCACACACTGAAACCCCTTCCCCACACTGAAACCACTTCCCCAAACACTGAAACCTTTTCCCCACACACCGAAACATCTTCCCCACACACTGAAACCCATCCTCACACACAGCAACCCCTTCCCCACACAGTGAAACCCATCCCCACACACTGCAACCCTTCCCCACACACTGAAACATCTTCCCCACAGACTGAAACTCCTTCCCCACACACTGAAACCCATCCCCACACACGGAATGCTCTTCCCCACACACTGAAACCCATCCCCACACACTGAAACCCCTTTCCCACACACTGAAACCTCTTCCCCACACACTGAAACCTCTTCCCCAGACACTGAACCCCCTGTCCCACACACTGAAACCTCTTCGCCACAGACTGAAACCCTTCCCCACACACTGAAACCTCTTCCCCACACACTGAAACCTCTTCCACACACACTGAAACCTCTTCCCCACATACTGAAACCCCTTCCATACACACTGAAACATCTTCCCCACACATTGAATCCCCATTATCACACACTGAAACACCTTCACAACACACTGAAACCCCTTCCCTACACAGTGAAACCCCTTCCCTACACACTGAAACCTCATCCCAACACACTGAAACCCTTCCCCACACAGTGAAACCCATCCCCACACACAGAAACCCCTTCCCCACACACTGTAACCCATCCCCACACACTGAAACCCTTCCCCACACACTGAAACCTCTCCCCACACACTGAAACATCTTCCCCACACACTGAAACCTCTTGCCCACACACTGAAACCTCTTCCCCAGACACTGAAACCCCTTTCCCGCACACTGAAAACTCTTCCCCACACACTGAATCCCCTTCACCACACACTGAAACCCCTTCCCCACACACTGAAACCACTTCCCCACACACTGAAGCCCCTTCCCGACACACTGAAACCCATCCCCACACACAGAAACCCCTTCCCCACACATTGTAACACATCCCCACACACTGAAACCCTTCCCCACACACTCAAACATCTTCCCCACACACTGAAACCTCTTCCCCACACACTGAAACCTCTTCCCCACACACTGAAACACCTTCCCCGCACACTGAAACCTCTTCCCCACACACTGAATCCCCTTCACCACACACTGAAACCCCTTCCCCACACACTGAGACCACTTCTCCACACACTGAAACCCTTTCCCGACACTCTGAAACCCATCCCCTCACACAGAAACCCCTTCCGCACACACTGCAACCCATCCCCACACACTGAAACCCTTCCCCACACACTCAAAGCTCTTCCCCACACACTGATACCTCTTCCCCACGCACTGAAACCTCTTCCCCACACACTCAAACCCCTTCCCCGCACACTCAAACCTCTTCCCCACACACTGAAACCTCTTCCCCACACACTGAAAACTCTTCCCCACACACTGAAACCCCTTCCCCACACACTGAAACCACTTCCCCACACACTGAAACCTCTTCCCACACACTGAAACCTCTTCGCCACAGACTGAAACACTTCCCCACACATTGAAACCTCTTCCCATCACACTGAAACATCTTCCACACACTCTGAAACCTCTTACCCACACACTGAAACCTCTTCCCCACACACTGAAACCCCTTCCCCACACACTGAAACCCCTTCCCCACACACTGAAACCTCTTCCCACACACTGAAACCTCTTCGCCACAGACTGAAACCTTTCCCCACACACTGAAACCTCTTCCCCACACACTGAAACCTCTTCCACACACACTGAAACATCTTCCCCACACACTGAAACATCTTCCCCACACACTGAAAACTCTTCACCACACACTGAATCCCCTTTACCACAAACTGAAACCCATTCCCCACAAACTGAAACCTCTTCCCCACACACTGAAACCCCTTCCCCACACATTGAAAACTCTTCCCCACACACTGAAACCCCTTCCCCACACACTGAAACCTCTTCCCCAGACACTGAAACCCCTTTCCCGCATACTGAAAACTCTTCCCCACACACTGAATCCCCTTCACCACACACTGAAACCCCTTCCCCACACACTGAAACCACTTCCCCACACACTGAAACCCCTTCCCGACACACTGAAACCCATCCCCACACACAGAAACCCCTTCCCCACACACTGTAACACATCCCCACACACTGAAACCCTTCCCCACACACTCAAACATCTTCCCCACACACTGAAACCTCTTCCCCACACACTGAAACCTCTTCCCCACACACTGAAACACCTTCCCCGCACACTGAAACCTCTTCCCCACACACTGAATCCCCTTCACCACACACTGAAACCCCTTCCCCACACACTGAGACCTCTTCTCCACACACTGAAACCCCTTCCCGACACCCTGAAACCCATCCCCACACACAGAAACCCCTTCCGCACACACTGCAACCCATTCCCACACACTGAAACCCTTCCCCACACACTCAAAGCTCTTCCCCACACACTGAAACCTCTTCCCCACGCACTGAAACCTCTTCCCCACACACTCAAACCCCTTCCCCGCACACTCAAACCTCTTCCCCACACACTGAAACCTCTTCCCCACACACTGAAAACTCTTCCCCACACACTGAAACCCCTTCCCCACACACTGAAACCACTTCCCCACACACTGAAACCTCTTCCCACACACTGAAACCTCTTAGCCACAGACTGAAACCCTTCCCCACACATTGAAACCTCTTCCCCACACACTGAAACCTCTTCCACACACACTGAAACATCTTCCCCACACACTGAAACATCTTCCCCACACACTGAGACCTCTTCCCCACACACTGAATCCCCTTTACCACAAACTGAAACCCATTCCCCACAAACTGAAACCTCTTCCCCACACACTGAAACCCCTTCCCCACACATTGAAAACTCTTCCCCACACACTGAAACCCCTTCCCCACACACTGAAACCACTTCCCCAAACACTGAAACCTCTTCCCCACACACCGAAACACATTCCCCACACACTGAAACCCATCCCCACACACAGCAACCCCTTCCCCACACAGTGAAACCCATCCCCACACACTGCAACCCTTCCCCAAACACTGAAACATCTTCCCCACACACTGAAACCCCTTCCCAACACACTGAAACCCATCCCCACACACGGAAAACTCTTCCCCACACACTGAAACCCATCCCCACACACTGAAACCCCTTTCCCACACACTGAAACCTCTTCCCCACACACTGAAACCTCTTCCCCAGACACTGAATCCCCTTTCCCACACACTGAAACCTCTTCGCCACAGACTGAAACCCTTCCCCACACACTGAAACCTCTTCCCCACACACTGAAACCTCTTCCCCACATACTGAAAACCCTTCCATACACACTGAAACCCCTTCCCCACACACTGAAACCTCTTCCCCAGACACTGAAACCCCTTTCCCGCACACTGAAAACTCTTCCCCACACACTGAATCCCCTTCACCACACACTGAAACCCCTTCCCCACACACTGAAACCACTTCCCCACACACTGAAACCCCTTCCCGACACACTGAAACCCATCCCCACACACAGAAACCCCTTCCCCACACACTGTAACACATCCCCACACACTGAAACCCTTCCCCACACACTCAAACATCTTCCCCACACACTGAAACCTCTTCCCCACACACTGAAACCTCTTCCCCACACACTGAAACACCTTCCCCGCACACTGAAACCTCTTCCCCACACACTGAATCCCCTTCACCACACACTGAAACCCCTTCCCCACACACTGAGACCTCTTCTCCACACACTGAAACCCCTTCCCGACACCCTGAAACCCATCCCCACACACAGAAACCCCTTCCGCACACACTGCAACCCATTCCCACACACTGAAACCCTTCCCCACACACTCAAAGCTCTTCCCCACACACTGAAACCTCTTCCCCACGCACTGAAACCTCTTCCCCACACACTCAAACCCCTTCCCCGCACACTCAAACCTCTTCCCCACACACTGAAACCTCTTCCCCACACACTGAAAACTCTTCCCCACACACTGAAACCCCTTCCCCACACACTGAAACCACTTCCCCACACACTGAAACCTCTTCCCACACACTGAAACCTCTTAGCCACAGACTGAAACCCTTCCCCACACATTGAAACCTCTTCCCCACACACTGAAACCTCTTCCACACACACTGAAACATCTTCCCCACACACTGAAACATCTTCCCCACACACTGAAACCTCTTCCCCACACACTGAATCCCCTTTACCACAAACTGAAACCCATTCCCCACAAACTGAAACCTCTTCCCCACACACTGAAACCCCTTCCCCACACATTGAAAACTCTTCCCCACACACTGAAACCCCTTCCCCACACACTGAAACCACTTCCCCAAACACTGAAACCTCTTCCCCACACACCGAAACACATTCCCCACACACTGAAACCCATCCCCACACACAGCAACCCCTTCCCCACACAGTGAAACCCATCCCCACACACTGCAACCCTTCCCCAAACACTGAAACATCTTCCCCACACACTGAAACCCCTTCCCAACACACTGAAACCCATCCCCACACACGGAAAACTCTTCCCCACACACTGAAACCCATCCCCACACACTGAAACCCCTTTCCCACACACTGAAACCTCTTCCCCACACACTGAAACCTCTTCCCCAGACACTGAATCCCCTTTCCCACACACTGAAACCTCTTCGCCACAGACTGAAACCCTTCCCCACACACTGAAACC
The DNA here is from genome assembly GCF_036365525.1 of Heterodontus francisci. NCBI lineage: Eukaryota > Metazoa > Chordata > Chondrichthyes > Heterodontiformes > Heterodontidae > Heterodontus > Heterodontus francisci. The sequence continues at coordinate 141,632,547 of NC_090377.1, read as the reverse complement.
TCTTCCCCACACACTGAAACCTCTTCCCCACATACTGAAAACCCTTCCATACACACTGAAACATCTTCCCCACACATTGAATCCCCTTTATCACACACTGAAACCCCTTCAACACACAATGAAACCCCTTCCCAACACAATGAAACCCCTTCCCTACACACTGAAACCTCATCCCCACACACTGAAACCCTTCCCCACACACTGAAATCCATCCCCACACACAGAAGCCCCTTCCCCACACACTGTATCCCATCCCCACACACTGAAACCCTTCCCCACACACTGAAACCTCTTCCCACACACTGAAACATCTTCCCCACACACTGAAACCTCTTCCCCACACACTGAAACCTCTTCCCCAGACACTGAAACCCCTTTCCCGCACACTGAAAACTCTTCCCCACACACTGAATCCCCTTCACCACACACTGAACCCCCTTTCCCACACACTGAAACCACTTCCCCACACACTGAAACCCCTTCCCCACACATTGAAACCCATTCCCACACACTGAAACCCATCCCCACACACTGAAACCTCATCCCCACACACTGAAATCCCTTCCGTACACACTGAAACCCCTTCCCCACACACTGAAACCCATCCCCACACACGGAATGCACTTCCCCACACACTGGAACCCATCCCCAAACTCTGAAAGACTTTCCCACACACTGAAACCTCTTCCCCACACACTGAAACCTCTTCGCTACAGACTGAAACCATTCCCCACACACTGAAACCTGTACCCCACACACTGAAACCGCTTCCCCACGCACAGAAACCTCTTCCCCACACACTGAAACCTCTTCCCCACACACTGAAACCCCTTCCCCGCACACTGAAACCCCTTTACCACACAGTGAAACCCCTTCCCCACACACTGAAACCACTTCCCCAAACAGTGAAACCTCTTCCCCACACACCGAAACACCTTCCCCACACACTGAAACCCATCCCCACACACTGAAACCCCTTCCCCACACAGTGAAACCCATCCCCACACACTGCAACCCTTCCCCACACACTGAAACATCTTCCCCACACACTGAAACTCCTTCCCCGCACACTGAAACCCATCCCCACACACGGAATGCTCTTCCCCACACACTGAAACCCATCCCCACAAACTGAAACCCCTTTCCCACGCACTGAAACCTCTTCCCCACACACTGAAACCTCTTCCCCAGACACTGAACCCGCTTTCCCACACACTGAAACCTCTTCGCCACAGACGGAAACCCTTCCCCACACACTGAAACCTCTTCCCCACACACTGAAACCTCTTCCACACACACTGAAACCTCTTCCCCACATACTGAAACCCCTTCCATACACACTGAAACATCTTCCCCACACATTGAATCCCCATTACCACACACTGAAACACCTTCACCACACACTGAAACCCCTTCCCTACACAGTGAAACCCCTTCCCTACACACTGAAACCTCATCCCCACACACTGAAACCCTTCCCCACACACTGAAACCCATCCCCACACACAGAAACCCCTTCCCCACTCACTGTAACCCATCCCCACACACTGACACCCTTCCCCACACACTGAAACCTCTCCCCACACACTGAAACATCTTCCCCACACACTGAAACCTCTTCCCCACACACTGAAACCTCTTCCCCAGACACTGAAACCCCTTTCCCGCACACTGAAAACACTTCCCCACACACTGAATCCCCTTCACCACACACTGAAACCCCTTCCCCACACACTGAAACCACTTCCCCACACACTGAAACCCCTTCCCGACACACTGAAACCCATCCCCACACACTGAAACCCCTTTCCCGCACACTGAAAACACTTCCCCACACACTGAATCCCCTTCACCACACACTGAAACCCCTTCCCCACACTCTGAAACCCTTCCCCACACACTGAAACCTCTTCCCCACACACTGAAACCTCTTCCCCACACACTGAAACACCTTCCCCGCACACTGAAACCTCTTCCCCACACACTGAATCCCCTTCACCACACACTGAAACCCCTTCCCCACACACTGAGACCTCTTCTCCACACACTGAAACCCCTTCCCGACACCCTGAAACCCATCCCCACACACAGAAACCCCTTCCGCACACACTGCAACCCATTCCCACACACTGAAACCCTTCCCCACACACTCAAAGCTCTTCCCCACACACTGAAACCTCTTCCCCACGCACTGAAACCTCTTCCCCACACACTCAAACCCCTTCCCCGCACACTCAAACCTCTTCCCCACACACTGAAACCTCTTCCCCACACACTGAAAACTCTTCCCCACACACTGAAACCCCTTCCCCACACACTGAAACCACTTCCCCACACACTGAAACCTCTTCCCACACACTGAAACCTCTTAGCCACAGACTGAAACCCTTCCCCACACATTGAAACCTCTTCCCCACACACTGAAACCTCTTCCACACACACTGAAACATCTTCCCCACACACTGAAACATCTTCCCCACACACTGAAACCTCTTCCCCACACACTGAATCCCCTTTACCACAAACTGAAACCCATTCCCCACAAACTGAAACCTCTTCCCCACACACTGAAACCCCTTCCCCACACATTGAAAACTCTTCCCCACACACTGAAACCCCTTCCCCACACACTGAAACCACTTCCCCAAACACTGAAACCTCTTCCCCACACACCGAAACACATTCCCCACACACTGAAACCCATCCCCACACACAGCAACCCCTTCCCCACACAGTGAAACCCATCCCCACACACTGCAACCCTTCCCCAAACACTGAAACATCTTCCCCACACACTGAAACCCCTTCCCAACACACTGAAACCCATCCCCACACACGGAAAACTCTTCCCCACACACTGAAACCCATCCCCACACACTGAAACCCCTTTCCCACACACTGAAACCTCTTCCCCACACACTGAAACCTCTTCCCCAGACACTGAATCCCCTTTCCCACACACTGAAACCTCTTCGCCACAGACTGAAACCCTTCCCCACACACTGAAACCTCTTCCCCACACACTGAAACCTCTTCCCCACATACTGAAAACCCTTCCATACACACTGAAACATCTTCCCCACACATTGAATCCCCTTTATCACACACTGAAACCCCTTCAACACACAATGAAACCCCTTCCCAACACAATGAAACCCCTTCCCTACACACTGAAACCTCATCCCCACACACTGAAACCCTTCCCCACACACTGAAATCCATCCCCACACACAGAAGCCCCTTCCCCACACACTGTATCCCATCCCCACACACTGAAACCCTTCCCCACACACTGAAACCTCTTCCCACACACTGAAACATCTTCCCCACACACTGAAACCTCTTCCCCACACACTGAAACCTCTTCCCCAGACACTGAAACCCCTTTCCCGCACACTGAAAACTCTTCCCCACACACTGAATCCCCTTCACCACACACTGAACCCCCTTTCCCACACACTGAAACCACTTCCCCACACACTGAAACCCCTTCCCCACACATTGAAACCCATTCCCACACACTGAAACCCATCCCCACACACTGAAACCTCATCCCCACACACTGAAATCCCTTCCGTACACACTGAAACCCCTTCCCCACACACTGAAACCCATCCCCACACACGGAATGCACTTCCCCACACACTGGAACCCATCCCCAAACTCTGAAAGACTTTCCCACACACTGAAACCTCTTCCCCACACACTGAAACCTCTTCGCTACAGACTGAAACCATTCCCCACACACTGAAACCTGTACCCCACACACTGAAACCGCTTCCCCACGCACAGAAACCTCTTCCCCACACACTGAAACCTCTTCCCCACACACTGAAACCCCTTCCCCGCACACTGAAACCCCTTTACCACACAGTGAAACCCCTTCCCCACACACTGAAACCACTTCCCCAAACAGTGAAACCTCTTCCCCACACACCGAAACATCTTCCCCACACACTGAAACCCATCCCCACACACAGCAACCCCTTCCCCACACAGTGAAACCCATCCCCACACACTGCAACCCTTCCCCACACACTGAAACATCTTCCCCACACACTGAAACTCCTTCCCCGCACACTGAAACCCATCCCCACACACGGAATGCTCTTCCCCACACACTGAAACCCATCCCCACAAACTGAAACCCCTTTCCCACGCACTGAAACCTCTTCCCCACACACTGAAACCTCTTCCCCAGACACTGAACCCGCTTTCCCACACACTGAAACCTCTTCGCCACAGACGGAAACCCTTCCCCACACACTGAAACCTCTTCCCCACACACTGAAACCTCTTCCACACACACTGAAACCTCTTCCCCACATACTGAAACCCCTTCCATACACACTGAAACATCTTCCCCACACATTGAATCCCCATTACCACACACTGAAACACCTTCACCACACACTGAAACCCCTTCCCTACACAGTGAAACCCCTTCCCTACACACTGAAACCTCATCCCCACACACTGAAACCCTTCCCCACACACTGAAACCCATCCCCACACACAGAAACCCCTTCCCCACTCACTGTAACCCATCCCCACACACTGACACCCTTCCCCACACACTGAAACCTCTCCCCACACACTGAAACATCTTCCCCACACACTGAAACCTCTTCCCCACACACTGAAACCTCTTCCCCAGACACTGAAACCCCTTTCCCGCACACTGAAAACACTTCCCCACACACTGAATCCCCTTCACCACACACTGAAACCCCTTCCCCACACACTGAAACCACTTCCCCACACACTGAAACCCCTTCCCGACACACTGAAACCCATCCCCACACACTGAAACCCCTTTCCCGCACACTGAAAACACTTCCCCACACACTGAATCCCCTTCACCACACACTGAAACCCCTTCCCCACACTCTGAAACCCTTCCCCACACACTGAAACCTCTTCCCCACACACTGAAACCTCTTCCCCACATACTGAAACCCCTTCCATACACACTGAAACATCTTCCCCACACATTGAATCCCCTTTATCACACACTGAAACCCCTTCAACACACAATGAAACCCCTTCCCTACACAATGAAACCCCTTCCCTACACACTGAAACCTCATCCCCACACACTGAAACCCTTCCCCACACACTGAAATCCATCCCCACACACAGAAGCCCCTTCCCCACACACTGTATCCCATCCCCACACACTGAAACCCTTCCCCACACACTGAAACCTCTTCCCACACACTGAAACATCTTCCCCACACACTGAAACCTCTTCCCCACACACTGAAACCTCTTCCCCAGACACTGAAACCCCTTTCCCGCACACTGAAAACTCTTCCCCACACACTGAATCCCCTTCACCACACACTGAACCCCCTTTCCCACACACTGAAACCACTTCCCCACACACTGAAACCCCTTCCCCACACATTGAAACCCATTCCCACACACTGAAACCCATCCCCACACATTGAAACCTCATCCCCACACACTGAAATCCCTTCCGTACACACTGAAACCCCTTCCCCACACACTGAAACCCATCCCCACACACGGAATGCACTTCCCCACACACTGGAACCCATCCCCAAACTCTGAAAGACTTTCCCACACACTGAAACCTCTTCCCCACACACTGAAACCTCTTCGCTACAGACTGAAACCATTCCCCACACACTGAAACCTGTACCCCACACACTGAAACCGCTTCCCCACGCACAGAAACCTCTTCCCCACACACTGAAACCTCTTCCCCACACACTGAAACCCCTTCCCCGCACACTGAAACCCCTTTACCACACACTGAAACCCCTTCCCCACACACTGAAACCACTTCCCCAAACAGTGAAACCTCTTCCCCACACACCGAAACATCTTCCCCACACACTGAAACCCATCCCCACACACAGCAACCCCTTCCCCACACAGTGAAACCCATCCCCACACACTGCAACCCTTCCCCACACACTGAAACATCTTCCCCACACACTGAAACTCCTTCCCCGCACACTGAAACCCATCCCCACACACGGAATGCTCTTCCCCACACACTGAAACCCATCCCCACAAACTGAAACCCCTTTCCCACGCACTGAAACCTCTTCCCCACACACTGAAACCTCTTCCCCAAACACTGAACCCGCTTTCCCACACACTGAAACCTCTTCGCCACAGACGGAAACCCTTCCCCACACACTGAAACCTCTTCCCCACACACTGAAACCTCTTCCACACACACTGAAACCTCTTCCCCACATACTGAAACCCCTTCCATACACACTGAAACATCTTCCCCACACATTGAATCCCCATTACCACACACTGAAACACCTTCACCACACACTGAAACCCCTTCCCTACACAGTGAAACCCCTTCCCTACACACTGAAACCTCATCCCCACACACTGAAACCCTTCCCCACACACTGAAACCCATCCCCACACACAGAAACCCCTTCCCCACTCACTGTAACCCATCCCCACACACTGACACCCTTCCCCACACACTGAAACCTCTCCCCACACACTGAAACATCTTCCCCACACACTGAAACCTCTTCCCCACACACTGAAACCTCTTCCCCAGACACTGAAACCCCTTTCCCGCACACTGAAAACACTTCCCCACACACTGAATCCCCTTCACCACACACTGAAACCCCTTCCCCACACACTGAAACCACTTCCCCACACACTGAAACCCCTTCCCGACACACTGAACCCCATCCCCACACACTGAAACCCCTTTCCCACACACTGAAACCTCTTCCCCACACACTGAAACCTCTTCCCCAGACACTGAATCCCCTTTCCGACACACTGAAACCTCTTCGCCACAGACTGAAACCCTTCCCCACACACTGAAACCTCTTGCCCACACACTGAAACCTCTTCCCCACATACTGAAACCCCTTCCATACACACTGAAACATCTTCCCCACACATTGAATCCCCTTTATCACACATTGAAACCCCTTCACCACACAATGAAACCCCTTCCCTACACAGTGAAACCCCTTCCCTACATACTGAAACCTCATCCCCACACACTGAAACCCTTCCCCACACACTGAAATCGATCCCCACACACAGAAGCCCCTTCCCCACACACTGTAACCCATCCCCACACACTGAAACCCTTCCCCACACACTGAAACCTCTTCCCACACACTGAAACATCTTCCCCACACACTGAAACCTCTTCCCCACACACTGAAACCTCTTCCCCAGACACTGAAACCCCTTTCCCGCACACTGAAACCCCTTTACCACACACTGAAACCCCTTCCCCACACACTGAAACCCATCCCCACACACGGAATGCACTTCCCCACACACTGGAACCCATCCCCAAACTCTGAAAGACTTTCCCACACACTGAAACCTCTTCCCCACACACTGAAACCTCTTCGCTACAGTCTGAAACCATTCCCCACACACTGAAACCTGTACCCCACACACTGAAACCGCTTCCCTACGCACAGAAACCTCTTCCCCACACACTGAAACCTCTTCCCCACACACTGAAACCCCTTCCCCGCACACTGAAACCCCTTTACCAAACACTGAAACCCCTTCCCCACACACTGAAACCACTTCCCCAAACAGTGAAACCTCTTCCCCACACACCGAAACATCTTCCCCACACACTGAAACCCATCCCCACACACAGCAACCCCTTCCCCACACAGTGAAACCCATCCCCACACGCTGCAACCCTTCCCCACACACTGAAACATCTTCCCCACACACTGAAACTCCTTCCCCGCATACTGAAACCCATCCCCACACACGGAATGCTCTTCCCCAAACACTGAAACCCATCCCCACAAACTGAAACCCCTTTCCCACACACTGAAACCTCTTCCCCACACACTGAAACCTCTTCCCCAGACACTGAACCCGCTTTCCCACACACTGAAACCTCTTCGCCACAGACTGAAACCCTTCCCCACACACTGAAACCTCTTCCCCACACACTGAAACCTCTTCCACACACACTGAAACCTCTTCCCCACATACTGAAACCCCTTCCATACACACTGAAACATCTTCCCCACACATTGAATCCCCATTACCACTCACTGAAACACCTTCACCACACACTGAAACCCCTTCCCTACACAGTGAAACCCCTTCCCTACACACTGAAACCTCATCCCCACACACTGAAACCCTTCCCCACACACTGAAACCCATCCCCACACACAGAAACCCCTTCCCCACTCACTGTAACCCATCCCCACACACTGACACCCTTCCCCACACACTGAAACCTCTCCCCACACACTGAAACATCTTCCCCACACACTGAAACCTCTTCCCCACACACTGAAACCTCTTCCCCAGACACTGAAACCCCTTCCCCACACACTGAAACCTCTTCCCCACACACTGAAACCTCTTCCCCACACAATGAATCCCCTTCACCACACACTGAAACCCCTTCCCCACACACTGAGACCACTTCTCCACACACTGAAACCCCTTCCCGACACTCTGAAACCCATCCCCACACACAGAAACCCCTTCCGCACACACTGCAACCCATCCCCACACACTGAAACCCTTCCCCACACACTCAAAGCTCTTCCCCACACACTGAAGCCTCTTCCCCACGCACTGAAACCTCTTCCCCACACACTCAAACCCCTTCCCCGCACACTCAAACCTCTTCCCCACACACTGAAACCTCTTCCCCACACACTGAAACCTCTTCCCCACACACTGAAACCCCTTCCCCACACACTGAAACCACTTCCCCACACACTGAAACCTCTTCCCACACACTGAAACCTCTTCGCCACAGACTGAAACACTTCCCCACACATTGAAACCTCTTCCCCACACACTGAAACATCTTCCACACACTCTGAAACCTCTTACCCACACACTGAAACCTCTTCCCCAGACACTGAAACCCCTTTCCCGCACACTGAAAACTCTTCCCCACACACTGAATCCCCTTCACCACACACTGAACCCCCTTTCCCACACACTGAAACCACTTCCCCACACACTGAAACCCCTTCCCCACACATTGAAACCCATTCCCACACACTGAAACCCATCCCCACACATTGAAACCTCATCCCCACACACTGAAATCCCTTCCGTACACACTGAAACCCCTTCCCCACACACTGAAACCCATCCCCACACACGGAATGCACTTCCCCACACACTGGAACCCATCCCCAAACTCTGAAAGACTTTCCCACACACTGAAACCTCTTCCCCACACACTGAAACCTCTTCGCTACAGACTGAAACCATTCCCCACACACTGAAACCTGTACCCCACACACTGAAACCGCTTCCCCACGCACAGAAACCTCTTCCCCACACACTGAAACCTCTTCCCCACACACTGAAACCCCTTCCCCGCACACTGAAACCCCTTTACCACACACTGAAACCCCTTCCCCACACACTGAAACCACTTCCCCAAACAGTGAAACCTCTTCCCCACACACCGAAACATCTTCCCCACACACTGAAACCCATCCCCACACACAGCAACCCCTTCCCCACACAGTGAAACCCATCCCCACACACTGCAACCCTTCCCCACACACTGAAACATCTTCCCCACACACTGAAACTCCTTCCCCGCACACTGAAACCCATCCCCACACACGGAATGCTCTTCCCCACACACTGAAACCCATCCCCACAAACTGAAACCCCTTTCCCACGCACTGAAACCTCTTCCCCACACACTGAAACCTCTTCCCCAAACACTGAACCCGCTTTCCCACACACTGAAACCTCTTCGCCACAGACGGAAACCCTTCCCCACACACTGAAACCTCTTCCCCACACACTGAAACCTCTTCCACACACACTGAAACCTCTTCCCCACATACTGAAACCCCTTCCATACACACTGAAACATCTTCCCCACACATTGAATCCCCATTACCACACACTGAAACACCTTCACCACACACTGAAACCCCTTCCCTACACAGTGAAACCCCTTCCCTACACACTGAAACCTCATCCCCACACACTGAAACCCTTCCCCACACACTGAAACCCATCCCCACACACAGAAACCCCTTCCCCACTCACTGTAACCCATCCCCACACACTGACACCCTTCCCCACACACTGAAACCTCTCCCCACACACTGAAACATCTTCCCCACACACTGAAACCTCTTCCCCACACACTGAAACCTCTTCCCCAGACACTGAAACCCCTTTCCCGCACACTGAAAACACTTCCCCACACACTGAATCCCCTTCACCACACACTGAAACCCCTTCCCCACACACTGAAACCACTTCCCCACACACTGAAACCCCTTCCCGACACACTGAACCCCATCCCCACACACTGAAACCCCTTTCCCACACACTGAAACCTCTTCCCCACACACTGAAACCTCTTCCCCAGACACTGAATCCCCTTTCCGACACACTGAAACCTCTTCGCCACAGACTGAAACCCTTCCCCACACACTGAAACCTCTTGCCCACACACTGAAACCTCTTCCCCACATACTGAAACCCCTTCCATACACACTGAAACATCTTCCCCACACATTGAATCCCCTTTATCACACATTGAAACCCCTTCACCACACAATGAAACCCCTTCCCTACACAGTGAAACCCCTTCCCTACATACTGAAACCTCATCCCCACACACTGAAACCCTTCCCCACACACTGAAATCGATCCCCACACACAGAAGCCCCTTCCCCACACACTGTAACCCATCCCCACACACTGAAACCCTTCCCCACACACTGAAACCTCTTCCCACACACTGAAACATCTTCCCCACACACTGAAACCTCTTCCCCACACACTGAAACCTCTTCCCCAGACACTGAAACCCCTTTCCCGCACACTGAAACCCCTTTACCACACACTGAAACCCCTTCCCCACACACTGAAACCCATCCCCACACACGGAATGCACTTCCCCACACACTGGAACCCATCCCCAAACTCTGAAAGACTTTCCCACACACTGAAACCTCTTCCCCACACACTGAAACCTCTTCGCTACAGTCTGAAACCATTCCCCACACACTGAAACCTGTACCCCACACACTGAAACCGCTTCCCTACGCACAGAAACCTCTTCCCCACACACTGAAACCTCTTCCCCACACACTGAAACCCCTTCCCCGCACACTGAAACCCCTTTACCAAACACTGAAACCCCTTCCCCACACACTGAAACCACTTCCCCAAACAGTGAAACCTCTTCCCCACACACCGAAACATCTTCCCCACACACTGAAACCCATCCCCACACACAGCAACCCCTTCCCCACACAGTGAAACCCATCCCCACACGCTGCAACCCTTCCCCACACACTGAAACATCTTCCCCACACACTGAAACTCCTTCCCCGCATACTGAAACCCATCCCCACACACGGAATGCTCTTCCCCAAACACTGAAACCCATCCCCACAAACTGAAACCCCTTTCCCACACACTGAAACCTCTTCCCCACACACTGAAACCTCTTCCCCAGACACTGAACCCGCTTTCCCACACACTGAAACCTCTTCGCCACAGACTGAAACCCTTCCCCACACACTGAAACCTCTTCCCCACACACTGAAACCTCTTCCACACACACTGAAACCTCTTCCCCACATACTGAAACCCCTTCCATACACACTGAAACATCTTCCCCACACATTGAATCCCCATTACCACTCACTGAAACACCTTCACCACACACTGAAACCCCTTCCCTACACAGTGAAACCCCTTCCCTACACACTGAAACCTCATCCCCACACACTGAAACCCTTCCCCACACACTGAAACCCATCCCCACACACAGAAACCCCTTCCCCACTCACTGTAACCCATCCCCACACACTGACACCCTTCCCCACACACTGAAACCTCTCCCCACACACTGAAACATCTTCCCCACACACTGAAACCTCTTCCCCACACACTGAAACCTCTTCCCCAGACACTGAAACCCCTTCCCCACACACTGAAACCTCTTCCCCACACACTGAAACCTCTTCCCCACACAATGAATCCCCTTCACCACACACTGAAACCCCTTCCCCACACACTGAGACCACTTCTCCACACACTGAAACCCCTTCCCGACACTCTGAAACCCATCCCCACACACAGAAACCCCTTCCGCACACACTGCAACCCATCCCCACACACTGAAACCCTTCCCCACACACTCAAAGCTCTTCCCCACACACTGAAGCCTCTTCCCCACGCACTGAAACCTCTTCCCCACACACTCAAACCCCTTCCCCGCACACTCAAACCTCTTCCCCACACACTGAAACCTCTTCCCCACACACTGAAACCTCTTCCCCACACACTGAAACCCCTTCCCCACACACTGAAACCACTTCCCCACACACTGAAACCTCTTCCCACACACTGAAACCTCTTCGCCACAGACTGAAACACTTCCCCACACATTGAAACCTCTTCCCCACACACTGAAACATCTTCCACACACTCTGAAACCTCTTACCCACACACTGAAACCTCTTCCCCACACACTGTAACCCCTTCCCCACACACTGAAACCTCCTCACCACACACTGAATCCCCTTCACAACACACTGAAACCAATTCCCCACACACTGAAACCTCTTCCCACACACTGAAACCTCTTCGCCACAGACTGAAACCCTTCCCCACACACTGAAACCTCTTCCCCACACACTGAAACCTCTTCCACACACACTGAAACATCTTCCCCACACACTGAAACATCTTCCCCACACACTGAAACCTCTTCCCCACACACTGAATCCCCTTTACCACATACTGAAACCCATTCCCCACAAACTGAAACCTCTTCCCCACACACTGAAACCCCTTCCCCACACACTGAAACCACTTCCCCAAACACTGAAACCTCTTCCCCACACACCGAAACACCTTCCCCACACACTGAAACCCATCCCCACACACAGCAACCCCTTCCCCACACAGTGAAACCCATCCCCACACACTGCAACCCTTCCCCAAACACTGAAACATCTTCCCCACACACTGAAACCCCTTCCCAACACACTGAAACCCATCCCCACACACGGAATACTCTTCCCCACACACTGAAACCCATCCCCACACACTGAAACCCCTTTCCCACACACTGAAACCTCTTCCCCACACACTGAAACCTCTTCCCCAGACACTGAATCCCCTTTCCCGCACACTGAAACCTCTTCGCCACAGACTGAAACCCTTCCCCACACACTGAAACCTCTTCCCCACACACTGAAACCTCTTCCACACACACTGAAACCTCTTCCCCACACACTGAAACCTCTTCCCCACATACTGAAACCCCTTCCATACACACTGAAACATCTTCCCCACACATTGAATCCCCTTTAACACACACTGAAACCCCTTCACCACACACTGAAACCCCTTCCCTACACAGTGAAACCCCTTCCCTACACACTGAAACCTCATCCCCACACACTGAAACCCTTCCCCACACACTGAAATCCATCCCCACACACAGAAACCCCTTCCCTACACACTGTAACCCATCCCCACACACTGAAACCCTTCCCCACACACTGAAACCTCTCCCCACACACTGAAACATCTTCCCCACACACTGAAACCTCTTCCCCACACACTGAAACCTCTTCCCCAGACACTGAAACCCCTTTCCCGCACACTGAACACTCTTCCCCACACACTGAATCCCCTTCACCACACACTGAAACCCCCTTCCCACACACTGAAACCACTTCCCCACACACTGAAACCCCTTTCCCACACATTGAAACCCATTCCCACACACTGAAACCCATCCCCACACACTGAAACCTCATCCCCACACACTGAAATCCCTTCCCTACACACTGAAACCCCTTCCCCACACACTGAAACCCATCCCCACACACGGAATGCACTTCCCCACACACTGAAATCCATCCCCACACACAGAAACCCCTTCCCCACACACTGTAACCCATCCCCACACACTGAAACCCTTCCCCACCCACTGAAACCTCTCCCCACACACTGAAACATCTTCCCCACACACTGAAACCTCTTCCCCACACACTGAAACCTCTTCCCCAGACACTGAAACCCCTTTCCCGCACACTGAAAACTCTTCCCCACACACTGAATCCCCTTCACCACACACTGAAACCCCTTTCCCACACACTGAAACCAGTTCCCCACACACTGAAACCCCTTCCCCACACATTGAAACACATTCCCACACACTGAAACCCATCCCCACACACTGAAACCTCATCCCCACACACTGAAATCCCTTCCCTACACACTGAAACCCCTTCCCCACACACTGAACCCATCCCCACACACGGAATGCACTTCCCCACACACTGAAACCCATCCCCAAACTCTGAAAGACTTTCCCACACACTGAAACCTCTTCCCCACACACTGAAACCTCTTCGCTACAGACTGAAACCATTCCCCACACACTGAAACCTGTACCCCACACACTGAAACCGCTTCCCCACGCACAGAAACCTCTTCCACACACACTGAAACCTCTTCCCCACACACTGAAACCTCTTCCCCACACACTGAAACCCCTTCCCCGCACACTGAAACCCCTTTACCACACACTGAAACCCCTTCCCCACACACTGAAACCACTTCCCCAAACACTGAAACCTCTTCCCCACACACCGAAACATCTTCCCCACACACTGAAACCCATCCCCACACACAGCAACCCCTTCCCCACACACTGGAACCCTACCCCATCCACTGAAACACCTTCCCCAAACACTAAAACCCCTTCCCCACACACTGAAACACCTTCCCCACACACTGAAACACCTTCCCCACAGACTGAAACCCCTTCCGCACACACTGAAACACCTTCCCCACATACTGAAACACTTCCCCACACACTGAAACACCTTCCCCACACACTGAAACTCTTCCCCACACACTGAAACCCCTTCCCCACACACTGAAACACCTTCCCCACACACTGAAACAACTTCCCCACACACTGAAACCCCTTCCCCACACACTGAAACACCTTCCCCATACACTGAAACACCTTCCCCACACACTGAAACCCCTTCCACACGCACTGAAAGACCTTCCCCACACACTGAAACCCTTCCCCAAACACTGAAGCACTTACCCCACACAATGAAACACTTCCCCACTCACTGAAACACCTTCCCCAGACACTGGAAACCCTTCCCCACACACTGAAACCCCTTCCCCACACACTGAAACACCTTCCCCACACACTGAAACCCCTTCCACACACAGTGAAACACTTTCCCCACACATTGAAACCCCTTCCGCATACAATGAAACCCATCCCCACACAATAAAACCCATCCCCACACACTGAAAACCATCCCCACACAATCAAACACCTTCCCCACACACCGAAACCCTTCCCGACACACAGAAACAGATCCCCACACACTGAAACACATCCCCACACACTAAAACACCTTCCCCACACACTAAAACCCCTTCCCCACACACTGAAACACGTTCCCCACACACTGAAACACCTTCCCCACACACAGAAATACCATCACCCCACTGAAACACCTTTCCCACAGACTGAAACCCCTTCCCCACACACTGGAACCCTACCCCACACACTGAAACACCTTCCCCAAACACTGAAACCCCTTCCCCACACACGGAAACCGCTTCCCCAAACACTGAAACACCTTCCCCACACACTGAAACACCTTCCCCACACACTGTAACCCCTTCCGCAAACACTGAAACCCCTTCCCACACATTGAAACACCTTCCCCACACACTGAAACACCTTCCCCACACACTGCAACCCCTTCCCCACACACTGCAACCATTCCTCAAACACTGAAACCCATTCACCACACACTGAAACGCAATCCCCACACACTGAAACCCTTCCAAACACACAGAATCACAATTCCCACTCACTGAAACCCCTTCCCCACACACTGAAACGCCTTCCCCACACACTGAAACACCTTCCCCACACACTGAAACCACTTCCGCATACAATGCAACTCATCCCCAAACACTGAAACCCATCGCCACACACTGAAACCCATTCCCACACTCTGAAAACCTTCCCCACACACTGAAACCCTTCCCCACACACTGAAACACATCTCCACAAACTGATACACATCCCCACACACTGAAACACCTTCCCCACATACTGAAACCCCTTCCTCACACACTAAAACACCTTCCCCACACACTGAAACATCTTCGCCATACACTAAAATACCATCCCCACACACTGAACCACCTTTCCCAGACACTGAAACACCATCCCCAGACACTTAAACACCTTCCACACATACTGAAACACCTTCCCCACACCATGAAATACCATCCAAACACACTGGAACACCTATCCCACACACTGAAACTCCTTCCCCACACACTGGAACCCTATCCCATCCACTGAAACACCTTCCCCAAACACTGAAACCCCTTCCCCACACACTGAAACAGCTTCCCCACACACTGAAATCACTTCCCCACACACTGAAACACCTTCCCCACACACTGAAACAACTTCCCCACAAACTGAAACCCCTTCCGCACACACTGAAACACCTTCCCCATACAGTGAAACTCTTCGCCACACACTGAAACACCTTCCCCACACACGGAAACTCTTCCCCACACACTGAAACCACTTCCCCACACACTGTAACCCCTTCCCCACACACTGAAACACCTTCCCCATGCACTGAAACACCTTCCCAACACACTGAAACCCCTTCCGCACGCACTGAAACACCTTCCCCACACACTGAAACCCTTCCCCACACACTGAAACACCTTCCCCACACACTGAAACACTTCCCCACTCACTGAAACACCTTCCCCAGACACTGGAAACCCTTCTCCACACACTGAAACCCCTTCCCCACGCACTGAAACACCTTCCCCACACACTGAAACCCCTTCCACACACACTGAAACACCTTCCCCACACACTGAAACCCTTTCCGCATACAATGAAACCCATCCCCACACAATAAAACCCATCCCCACACACTGAAAACCATCCCCACACAATGAAACACCATCCCCACACACCGAAACCCTTCCCGACACACTGAAACACATCCCCACACACTGAAACACATCCCCACACACTAAAACACCTTCCCCACACATACAAAACCCCTTCCCCACACACTGAAACACGTTCCCCACACACTGAAACACCTTCCCCACACACAGAAATACCATCCCCCCACACTGAAACACCTACCCCACACACTGAAACACCTTCCCCACACACTGAAGCACCATCCCCACACACTGAAACCCCTTCCGCACACACTGAAACCCCTTCCCACACATTGAAACACCTTCCCCACACACTGAAACCCCTTCCGCACACACTGAAACACCTTCCGCACACTGAAATCCTTCCCCACACACTGAAACCCCTTCCCGACACACTGAAACAACTTCCCCACGCAACAAAACACCTTTTCACACACAGAAACCCCTTCCGCACACACTGAAACGCCTTCGCCACACACTGAAACCCATCCCCACACACTGAAACACCTTCCCCACACACTGAAGCACTTCCCACACATTGTAGCACCTTCCCCACACACTGAAACACCTTCCACACACACTGAAACGCATTCCCCACACACTGCAACACATCACCACACACTAAAGCCCCTTCCCCACACACTGAAACACATTCCCCACACACTGAAACCCTTCCCCACACACGGAAACCCCTACCCCACACACTGAAACACCTTCCCCACACACTGAAACAACTTCCCCACACACTGAAACCCCTTCCCCACAAACTGAAACATCTTCCCCATGCACTGAAACACTTTCCCCACCCACTGAAACACCTTCCCCACACACTGAAACACTTTCCCCACACACTGAAACACCTTCCCCACACACAGAAATACCATCCCCACACACTGCAACGCCTTTGCCACACACTGGAACACCTTCCCCACACAATGGAACCCAACCCCACACAATGAAACACCTTCCCCATAAAACTGAAACCCCTTCCCCACACACTGAAACAGCTTCCCCACACACTGAAAACGCTTCCCCACACACAGAAACACCAACCCCACATACTGAAACACCTTCCCCACAGACTGAAACACCTTCCCCACACACTGAAACCCCTTCCGCACACACTGAAACACCTTCCCCACTCACTGAAACACTTCCCCACACACTGAAACCCCTTCCCCACACACTGAAACCCTTCCCCACACACTGAAACCCCTTCCCAGACATTGAAACACCTTCCCCACCCACTGAAACACCTTCCCCACACACTGAAACCCCTTCCCCACACACATAAACATCTTCCCCACGCAACAAAACACCTTCCTCACACACTGAAAGCCCTTCCGCACACACTGAAACACCTTCCACACACACTGAAACCCCTTCCGCACGCACTGAAACACCTTCCCCACACACTGAAACCCTTCCCCACACACTGAAACACCTTCCCCACACACTGAAACACTTCCCCACTCACTGAAACACCTTCCCCAGACACTGGAAACCCTTCTCCACACACTGAAACCCCTTCCCCACGCACTGAAACACCTTCCCCACACACTGAAACCCCTTCCACACACACTGAAACACCTTCCCCACACAATAAAACCCTTTCCGCATCCAATGAAACCCATCCCCACACAATAAAACCCATCCCCACACACTGAAAACCATCCCCACACAATGAAACACCATCCCCACACACCGAAACTCTTCCCGACACACTGAAACACATCCCCACACACTGAAACACATCCCCACACACTAAAACACCTTCCCCACACATACAAAACCCCTTCCCCACACACTGAAACACGTTCCCCACACACTGAAACACCTTCCCCACACACAGAAATACCAAACCCCACACTGAAACACCTTTCCCACAGACTGAAACCCCTTCCCCACACAGTGGAACACTACCCCACACACTGAAACAGCTTCCCCAATCACTGAAACCCCTTCCCCACAAACTGAAACAGCTTCCTCACACACTGAAACCGCTTCCCCAAACACTGAAACACCTACCCCACACACTGAAACACCTTCCCCACACACTGAAGCACCATCCCCACACACTGAAACCCCTTCCGCACACACTGAAACCCCTTCCCACACATTGAAACACCTTCCCCACACACTGAAACCCCTTCCGCACACACTGAAACACCTTCCCCACACACTGAAATCCTTCCCCACACACTGAAACCCCTTCCCGACACACTGAAACAACTTCCCCACGCAACAAAACACCTTTTCACACACAGAAACCCCTTCCGCACACACTGAAACGCCTTCGCCACACACTGAAACCCATCCCCACACACTGAAACACCTTCCCCACACACTGAAGCACTTCCCACACATTGTAGCACCTTCCCCACACACTGAAACACCTTCCACACACACTGAAACGCATTCCCCACACACTGCAACACATCACCACACACTGAAACCCCTTCCGCACACACTGAAACATCTTCCCCACACACTGTAACCCTTCCCCACACACTGAAACACATTCCGCACACACTGAAACCCTTCCCCACACACGGAAACCCCTACCCCACACACTGAAACACCTTCCCCACACACTGAAACAACTTCCCCACACACTGAAACCCCTTCCCCACAAACTGAAACATCTTCCCCATGCACTGAAACACCTTCCCCACCCACTGAAACACCTTCCCCACACACTGAAACACTTTCCCCGCACACTGAAACACCTTCCCCACACACAGAAATACCATCCCCACACACTGCAACGCCTTTGCCACACACTGGAACCCCTTCCCCACACATTGGAACCCAACCCCACACAATGAAACACCTTCCCCATAAAACTGAAACCCCTTCCCCACACACTGAAACAGCTTCCCCACACACTGAAAACGCTTCCCCACACACAGAAACACCAACCCCACATACTGAAACACCTTCCCCACAGACTGAAACACCTTCCCCACACACTGAAACCCCTTCCGCACACACTGAAACACCTTCCCCACTCACTGAAACACCTCCCCACACACTGAAACCCCTTCCCCACACACTGAAACCCATCCCCACATACTGAAACCCCTTCCCACACATTGAAACACCTTCCCCACACACTGAAACACCTTCCCCACACACTGAAACCCCTTCCCCACACACATAAACACCTTCCCCACGCAACAAAACACCTTCCTCACAAACTGAAAGCCCTTCCGCACACACTGAAACACCTTCCACACACACTGAAACCCTTCCCCACACACTGAAACCCCTTCCCCACACACTGAAACTATTCCCCACACACTGAAACCCCTTCCCCACACACACTGAAACACCTTCCCCACACACTGAAACTCCTTCCCCACACACGAAAACCCCTTCCACACACAGTGAAACCCTTCCCCAAACACTGAAACCCCTTCTCCACACACATGAAACACATCCCCACACACTGAAACCCCTTCCCCACACACTGAAACACCTTCCCCACACACTGAAACCCCTTCCCCACTCCCAGAAACACCTTCCCCACACACTGAAACCCCTTCCACGCACACAGAAACATCTTCACCACACACTGACACCCTTCCCCACACACTGAAACCCCTTCCCCACACACTGAAACACCTTTCCCACATACTGAAACAACTTCCTGACACACTGAAACCCCTTCCCCACAAACTGAAACACGTTCCCCATACACTGAAACACCTTCCCCACCCACTGAAACCCCTTCCACACACTCTGAAACAAATTCCCCACACACCGAAACCATTCCCCACACACTGAAACACCTTCCCCACACACTGAAACACTTCCCCACACACTGAAACTCCTTCCCCAGACACTGGAAAACCTTCCCACATACTGAAACACCTTCCCCACAGACTGAAACCCCTTCCTCACACACTAAAACACCTTCCCCACACACTGAAACACCTTCGCCATACACTGAAATACCATCCCCACACACTCAACCACCTTTCCCACACACTGAAACCCCATCCCCAGACACTTAAACACCTTCCACACATACTGACACACCATCCCCACACCATGAAATACCATCCCCACACACTGGAACACCTATCGCACACACTGAAACCCATTCCCCACAAACAGGAACCCTACCCCATCCACTGAAACACCTTCCCCAAACACTGAAACCCCTTCCCCACACACTGAAACAGCTTCCCCACACACTGAAATCCCTTCCCCACACACTGAAACACCTTCCCCACACACTGGAACACCTTCCCCACACACTGAAACACCTTCCCCAGACACTGGAAACCCTTCCCCACACACTGAAACCCCTTCCCCACACACTGAAACCCCTTCCACACACAGTGAAACACTTTCCCCACACACTGAAACCCCTTCCGCATACAATGAAACCCATCCCCACACAATAAAACCCATCCCCACACACTGAAAACGATCCCCACACAATGAAACACCTTCCCCACACACCGAAACCCTTCCCGACACACTGAAACACATCCCCACACACTGAAACACATCCCCACACACTAAAACACCTTCCCCACACACTACAACCCCTTCCCCACACACTGAAACACGTTCCCCACACACTGAAACACCTTTCCCACACACAGAAATACCATCCCCCCACACTGAAACACCTTTCCCACAGACTGAAACCCCTTCCCCACACACTGGAACCCTACCCCACACACTGAAACACCTTCCCCAAACACTGAAACACCTACCCCAGACACTGAAACAACTTCCCCACACACTGAAACACCTTCCCCACACACTGTAACCCCTTCCGCACACACTGAAACCCCTTCCCACACATTGAAACACCTTCCCCACACACTGAAACACCTTCCCCACACACTGCAACCCCTTCCCCACACACTGCAACCATTCCTCAAACACTGAAACCCATTCACCACACACTGAAACGCAATCCCCACACACTGAAACCCTTCCAAACACACAGAATCACAATTCCCACACACTGAAACCCCTTCCCCACACACTGAAACGCCTTCCCCACACACTGAAACACCTTCCCCACACACTGAAACCACTTCCGCATACAATGCAACTCATCCCCAAACACTGAAACCCATCGCCACACACTGAAACCCATTCCCACACACTGAAACACCTTCCCCACACACTGAAACCCTTCCCCACACACTGAAACACATCTCCACAAACTGATACACATCCCCACACACTGAAACACCTTCCCCACATACTGAAACCCCTTCCTCACACACTAAAACACCTTCCCCACACACTGAAACACCTTCGCCATACACTGAAATACCATCCCCACACACTGAAACCCCTTCCCCACACACTGAAACACCTTCCCCACACACTGAAACCCCTTCCCCACACCCTGAAACACCTTCCCCACACACTGAAACCCCTTCCGTGCACACTGAAACATCTTCCCCACACACTAAAAACCTTCCCCACACACTGAAACACCTTCCCCACACACTGAAACCCTTCCCCACACACGGAAACCCCTTCCCCACACACTGAAACACCTTTCCCACATACTGTAACAACTTCCTGACACACTGAAACCCCTTCCCCACAAACTGAAACACGTTCCCCATACACTGAAACACCTTCCCCACCCACTGAAACCCCTTCCGCACACTCTGAAACAAATTCCCCACACACCGAAACCCTTCCCCACACACTGAAACACCTTCCCCACACACTGAAACACTTCCCCACACACTGAAACTCCTTCCCCAGACACTGGAAAACCTTCCCACATACTGAAACACCTTCCCCATAGACTGAAACCCCTTCCTCACACACTAAAACACCTTCCCCACACACTGAAACACCTTCGCCATACACTGAAATACCATCCCCACACACTCAACCACCTTTCCCACACACTGAAACCCCATCCCCAGACACTTGAACACCTTCCACACATACTGACACACCATCCCCACACCATGAAATACCATCCCCACACACTGGAACACCTATCCCACACACTGAAACCCCTTCCCCACACACTGGAACCCTTCCCCATCCACTGAAACACCTTCCCCAAACACTGAAACCCCTTCCCCACACACTGAAACAGCTTCCCCACACACTGAAATCCCTTCCCCACTCACTGAAACACCTTCCCCACACACTGGTACACCTTCCCCACACACTGAAACACCTTCCCCAGACACTGGAAACCCTTCCCCACACACTGAAACCCCTTCCCCACACACTGAAACACCTTCCCCACACACTGAAACCCCTTCCACACACAGTGAAACACTTTCCCCACACACTGAAACCCCTTCCGCATACAATGAAACCCATCCCCACACAATAAAACCCATCCCCACACACTGAAAACCATCCCCACACAATGAAACACCTTCCCCACACACCGAAACCCTTCCCGACACACTGAAACACATCCCCACACACTGAAACACATCCCCACACACTAAAACACCTTCCCCACACACTACAACCCCTTCCCCACACACTGAAACACGTTCCCCACACACTGAAACACCTTTCCCACAGACTGAAACCCCTTCCCCACACACTGGAACCCTACCCCACACACTGAAACACCTTCCCCAAACACTGAAACCCCTTCCCCACACACGGAAACAGCTTCCTCACACACTGAAACCGCTTCCCCAAACACTGAAACACCTACCCCAGACACTGAAACACCTTCCCCACACACTGAAACACCTTCCCCACTCACTGTAACCCCTTCCGCACACACTGAAACCCCTTCCCACACATTGAAACACCTTCCCCACACACTGAAACACCTTCCCCACACACTGCAACCCCTTCCCCACACCCTGCAACCATTCCTCAAACACTGAAACCCATTCACCACACACTGAAACGCAATCCCCACACACTGAAACCCTTCCAAACACACAGAATCACAATTCCCACACACTGAAACCCCTTCCCCACACACTGAAACGCCTTCCCCACACACTGAAACACCTTCCCCACACACTGAAACCACTTCCGCATACAATGCAACTCATCCCCAAACACTGAAACCCATCGCCACACACTGAAACCCATTCCCACACACTGAAACACCTTCCCCACACACTGAAACCCTTCCCCACACACTGAAACACATCTCCACAAACTGATACACATCCCCACACACTGAAACACCTTCCCCACATACTGAAACCCCTTCCTCACACACTAAAACACCTTCCCCACACACTGAAACACCTTCGCCACACACTGAAATACCATCCCCACACACTGAACCACCTTTCCCAGACACTGAAACACCATCCCCAGACACTTAAACACCTTCCACACATACTGAAACACCTTCCCCACACCATGAAATACCATCCAAACACACTGGAACACCTATCCCACACACTGAAACCCCTTCCCCACACACTGGAACCCTATCCCATCCACTGAAACACCTTCCCCAAACACTGAAACCCCTTAGCCACACACTGAAACAGCTTCCCCACACACTGAAATCCCTTCCCCACACACTGAAACACCTTCCCCACACACTGAAACACCTTCCCCACACACTGAAACCCCTTCCGCACACACTGAAACACGTTCCCCACACACTGAAACTCTTCCCCACACACTGAAACACCTTCCCCACACACTGAAACCACTTCCCCACACACTGAAACCCCTTCCCCACACACTGAATCACCTTCCCCATACACTGAAACACCTTCCCCACACACTGAAACCCCTTCCGCACGCACTGAAACACCTTCCCCACACACTGAAACCCTTCCCCACACACTGAAACACCTTCCCCACACACTGAAACACTTCCCCACTCATTGAAACACCTTCCCCAGACACTGGAAACCCTTCTCCACACACTGAAACCCCTTCCCCACGCACTGAAACACCTTCCCCACACACTGAAACCCCTTCCACACACACTGAAACACCTTCCCCACACACTGAAACCCTTTCCGCATACCATGAAACCCATCCCCACACAATAAAACCCATCCCCACACACTGAAAACCATCCCCACACAATGAAACACCATCCCCACACACCGAAACCCTTCCCGACACACTGAAACACATCCCCACACACTGAAACACATCCCCACACACTAAAACACCTTCTCCACCCATACAAAACCCCTTCCCCACACACTGAAACACGTTCCCCACTCACTGAAACACCTTCCCCACACACAGAAATACCATCCCCCCACACTGAAACACCTTTCCCACAGACTGAAACCCCTTCCCCACACACTGGAACCCTACCCCACACACTGAAACACCTTCCCCAAACACTGAAACCCCTTCCCCACACATTGAAACAGCTTCCTCACACACTGAAACCGCTTCCCCAAACACTGAAACACCTACCCCAGACACTGAAACAACTTCCCCACAAACTGAAGCACCATCCCCACACACTGAAACCCCTTCCGCACACACTGAAACCCCTTGCCACACATTGAAACACCTTCCCCACACACTGAAACCCCTTCCGCAAACACTGAAACACCTTCCCCACACACTGAAATCCTTCCCCACACACTGAAACCCCTTCCCGACACACTAAAACAACTTCCCCACGCAACAAAACACCTTTTCACACACAGAAACCCCTTCCGCACACACTGAAACGCCTTCGCCACACACTGAAGCACTTCCCACACATTGTAGCACCTTCCCCACACACTGAAACACCTTCCACACACACTGAAACGCATTCCCCACACACTGCAACACATCACCACACACTGAAACTCCTTCCGCACACACTGAAACATCTTCCCCACACACTGTAACCCTTCCCCACACACTGAAACACATTCCCCACACACTGAAACCCCTTCCCCACACACGGAAACCCCTACCCCACACACTGAAACACCTTCCCCACACACTGAAACAACTTCCCCACACACTGAAACCCCTTCCCCACAAACTGAAACATCTTCCCCATGCACTGAAACACCTTCCCCACCCACTGAAACACCTTCCCCACACACTGAAACACTTTCCCCACACACTGAAACACCTTCCCCACACACAGAAATACCATCCCCACACACTGCAACGCCTTTGCCACACACTGGATCCCCTTCCCCACACACTGGAACCCAACCCCACACAATGAAACACCTTCCCCATAAAACTGAAACCCCTTCCCCACACACTGAAACAGCTTCCCCACACACTGAAAACGCTCCCCACACACAGAAACACCAACCCCACATGCTGAAACACCTTCCCCACAGACTGAAACACCTTCCCCACACACTGAAACCCCTTCCGCACACACTGAAACACCTTCCCCACTCACTGAAACACTTCCCCACACACTGAAACCCCTTCCCCACACACTGAAACCCTTCCCCACACACTGAAACCCCTTCCCACACATTGAAACACCTTCCCCACACACTGAAACACCTTCCCCACACACAGAAACCCCTTCCCCACACACATAAACACCTTCCCCACGCAACAAAACACCTTCCTCACACACTGAAAGCCCTTCTGCACACACTGAAACACCTTCCACACACACTGAAACCCCTTCCGCACGCACTGAAACACCTTCCCCACACACTGAAACCCTTCCCCACACACTGGAACACCTTCCCCACACACTGAAACACTTCCCCACTCACTGAAACACCTTCCCCAGACACTGGAAACCCTTCTCCACACACTGAAACCCCTTCCCCACGCACTGAAACACCTTCCCCACACACTGAAACCCCTTCCACACACATTGAAACACCTTCCCCACACACTGAAACCCTTTCCGCATACAATGAAACCCATCCCCACACAATAAAACCCATCCCCACACACTGAAAACCATCCCCACATAATGAAACACCATCCCCACACACCGAAACCCTTCCCAACACACTGAAAAACATCCCCACACACTGAAACACATCCCCACACACTAAAACACCTTCCCCACACATACAAAACCCCTTCCCCACACACTGAAACACGTTCCCCACACACTGAAACACCTTCCCCACACACAGAAATACCATCCCCCCACACTGAAACACCTTTCCCACAGACTGAAACCCCTTCCCCACACACTGGAACCCTACCCCACACACTGAAACACCTTCCCCAAACACTGAAACCCCTTCCCCACACACTGAAACACCTTCCCCACTCACTGAAACACTTCCCCACACACTGAAACCCCTTCCCCACACACTGAAACCCTTCCCCACACACTGAAACCCCTTCCCACACATTGAAACACCTTCCCCACACACTGAAACACCTTCCCCACACACTGAATCCCCTTCCCCACACATAAACACCTTCCCCACGCAACAAAACACCTTCCTCACACACTGAAAGCCCTTCCGCACACACTGAAACACCTTCCACAAACACTGAAACCCTTCCCCACACACTGAAACCCCTTCCCCACACACTGAAACAATTCCCCACACACTGAAACCCCTTCCCCACACACACTGAAACACCTTCCCCACACACTGAAACTCCTTCCCCACACACGGAAACCCCTTCCACACACAGTGAAACCCTTCCCCAAACACTGAAACCCCTTCTCCACACACTGAAACACATCCCCACACACTGAAACCCCTTCCCCACTCACTGAAACACCTTCCCCACACACTGAAACCCCTTCCCCACACCCTGAAACACCTTCCCCACACACTGAAACCCCATCCGCACACACTGAAACATCTTCCCCACACACTAAAAAACTTCCCCACACACTAAAACACCTTCCCCACACACTGAAAACCTTCCCCACACACTGAATCCCCTTCCCCACACATAAACACCTTCCCCACGCAACAAAACACCTTCCTCACACACTGAAAGCCCTTCCGCACACACTGAAACACCTTCCACAAACACTGAAACCCTTCCCCACACACTGAAACCCCTTCCCCACACACTGAAACAATTCCCCACACACTGAAACCCCTTCCCCACACACACTGAAACACCTTCCCCACACACTGAAACTCCTTCCCCACACACGGAAACCCCTTCCACACACAGTGAAACCCTTCCCCAAACACTGAAACCCCTTCTCCACACACTGAAACACATCCCCACACACTGAAACCCCTTCCCCACTCACTGAAACACCTTCCCCACACACTGAAACCCCTTCCCCACACCCTGAAACACCTTCCCCACACACTGAAACCCCATCCGCACACACTGAAACATCTTCCCCACACACTAAAAAACTTCCCCACACACTAAAACACCTTCCCCACACACTGAAAACCTTCCCCACACACGGAAACCCCTTCCCCACACACTGAAACACCTTTCCCACATACTGAAACAACTTCCTGACACACTGAAACCCCTTCCCCACAAACTGAAACACGTTCCCCATACACTGAAACACCTTCCCCACCCACTGAAACCCCTTTCGCACAATCTGAAACAAATTCCCCACACACCGAAACCCTTCCCCACACACTGAAACACCTTCCCCACACACTGAAACACTTCCCCACACACTGAAACTCCTTCCCCAGACACTGGAAAACCTTCCCACATACTGAAACACCTTCCCCACAGACTGAAACGCCTTCCTCACACACTAAAACACCTTCCACACATAATGACACACCATCCCCACACCATGAAATACCATCCCCACACACTGGAACACCTATCCCACACACTGAAACCCCTTCCCCACACACTGGAACCCTACCCCATCCACTGAAACACCTTCCCCAAACACTGAAACCCCTTCCCCACACACTGAAACAGCTTCCCCACACACTAAAATCCCTTCCCCACACACTGAAACACCTTCCCCACACATTGGAACACCTTCCCCACACACTGAAACACTTTCCCCACACACTGAAACCCCTTCCGCACACACTGAAACACCGTCCCCACACACTGAAACTCTTCCCCACACACCGAAACCCTTCCCGACACACTGAAACACATCCCCACACACTAAAACACCTTCCCCACACATACAAAACCCCTTCCCCACACACTGAAACACCTTCCCCGCCCACTGAAACCCCTTCCGCACACTCTGAAACAAATTCCCCACACACCGAAACCCTTCCCCACACACTGAAACACCTTCCCCACTCACTGAAACACTTCCCCACACACTGAAACTCCTTCCCCAGGCACTGGAAAACCTTCCCACATACTGAAACACCTTCCGCACAGACTGAAACCCCTTCCTCAAACACTAAAACACCTTCCCCACACACTGAAACACCTTCGCCATACACTGAAATACCATCCCCACACACTCAACCACCTTTCCCACACACTGAATCCCCATCCCCAGACACTTAAACACCTTCCACACATACTGACACACCATCCTCACACCATGAAATACCATCCCCACACACTGGAACACCTATCCCACACACTGAAACACTTTCCCCACACACTGAAACCCCTTCCGCACACACTGAAACACCGTCCCCACACACTGAAACTCTTCCCCACACACCGAAACCCTTCCCGACACACTGAAACACATCCCCACACACTAAAACACCTTCCCCACACATACAAAACCCCTTCCCCACACACTGAAACACCTACCCCGCCCACTGAAACCCCTTCCGCACACTCTGAAACAAATTCCCCACACACCGAAACCCTTCCCCACACACTGAAACACCTTCCCCACACACTGAAACACTTCCCCACACACTGTAACTCCTTCCCCAGACACTGGAAAACCTTCCCACATACTGAAACACCTTCCCCACAGACTGAAACCCCTTCCTCACACACTAAAACACCTTCCCAACACACTGAAACACCTTCGCCATACACTGAAATACCATCCCCACACACTCAACCACCTTTCCCACACACTGAAACCCCATCCCCAGACACTTAAACACCTTCCACACATACTGACACACCATCCTCACACCATGAAATACCATCCCCACACACTGGAACACCTATCCCACACACTGAAACCCCTTCCCCACACACTGGAACCCTACCCCATCCACTGAAACACCTTCCCCAAACACTGAAACCCCTTCCCCACACACTGAAACAGCTTCCCCGCACACTGAAATCCCTTCCCCACACACTGAAACACCTTCCCCACACACTGGAACACCTTCCCCACACACTGAAACACCTTCCCCACACACTGAAACCCCTTCCGCACACACTGAAACACCTTCCCCACACACTGAAACTCTTCCCCACACACCGAAACCCTTCCCGACACACTGAAACACATCCCCACACACTGAAACACATCCCCACACACTAAAAAACCGTCCCCACACATACAAAACCCCTTCCCCACACACTGAAACACCTTCCCCACACACTGAAACTCCTTCCCCAGACACTGGAAACCCATCCCCACACACTGAAACGCCTTCCCCACACACTGCAACACATCGCCACACACTGAAACACATTCCGCACACGCTGAAACCCCTTCCCTACACACTGTAAACGCTCCCAAAACACTGATACTCATTCACCACACACTGAAACACATTCCCCACACACTGAAACCCCTTCCCCACACACTGAAACAGCTTCCTCACACACTGAAACCGCTTCCCCAAACACTGAAACACCTACCCCACACACTGAAACACCTTCCTCACACACTGAAACACCATCCCCACACACTGAAACCCTTTCTGCACACACTGAAACCCCTTCCCACACATTGAATCACCTTCCCCACACCATGAAACCCCTTCCGCACACACTGAAACACCTTCCCCACACACTGAAACACTTCCCCACACACTGAAACTCCTTCCCCAGACACTGGAAAACCTTCCCACATACTGAAACACCTTCCCCACAGACTGAAACCCCTTCCTCACACACTAAAACACCTTCCCCACACACTGAAACACCTTCACCATACACTGAAATACCATCCCCACAAACTCAACCACCTTTCCCACACACTGAAACCCCATCCCCAGACACTTAAACACCTTCCACACATACTGACACACCATCCTCACACCATGAAATACCATCCCCACACACTGGAACACCTATCCCACACACTGAAACACTTTCCCCACACACTGAAACCCCTTCCGCACACACTGAAACACCGTCCCCACACACTGAAACTCTTCCCCACACACCGAAACCCTTCCCGACACACTGAAACACATCCCCACACACTAAAACACCTTCCCCACACATACAAAACCCCTTCCCCACACACTGAAACACCTTCCCCGCCCACTGAAACCCCTTCCGCACACTCTGAAACAAATTCCCCACACACCGAAACCCTTCCCCACACACTGAAACACCTTCCCCACACACTGAAACACTTCCCCACACACTGAAACTCCTTCCCCAGACACTGGAAAACCTTCCCACATACTGAAGCACCTTCCCCACAGACTGAAACCCCTTCCTCACACACTAAAACACCTTCCCCACACACTGAAACACCTTCGCCATACACTGAAATACCATCCCCACACACTCAACCACCTTTCCCACACACTGAAACCCCATCCCCAGTCCCTTAAACACCTTCCACACATACTGACACACCATCCTCACACCATGAAATACCATCCCCACACACTGGAACACCTATCCCACACACTGAAACCCCTTCCCCACACACTGGAACCCTACCCCATCCACTGAAACACCTTCCCCAAACACTGAAACCCCTTCCCCACACACTGAAACAGCTTCCCCACACACTGAAATCCCTTCCCAACACACTGAAACACCTTCCCCACACACTGGAACACCTTCCCCACACACTGAAACACCTTCCCCACACACTGAAACCCCTTCCGCACACACTGAAACACCTTCCCCACACACTGAAACTCTTCCCCACACACCGAAACCCTTCCCGACACACTGAAACACATCCCCACACACTGAAACACATCCCCACACACTAAAACACCGTCCCCACACATACAAAACCCCTTCCCCACATACTGAAACACCTTCCCCACACACTGAAACTCCTTCCCCAGACACTGGAAACCCATCCCCACACACTGAAACGCCTTCCCCACACACTGCAACACATCGCCACACACTGAAACACATTCCCCACACGCTGAAACCCCTTCCCTACACACTGTAAACGCTCGCAAAACACTGATACTCATTCACCACACACTGAAACACATTCCCCACACACTGAAACCCCTTCCCCACACACTGAAACAGCTTCCTCACACACTGAAACCGCTTCCCCAAACACTGAAACACCTACCCCACACACTGAAACACCTTCCCCACACACTGAAACACCATCCCCACACACTGAAACCCTTCAGCACACACTGAAACCCCTTCCCACACATTGAAACACCTTCCCCACACACTGAAACCCCTTCCGCACACACTGAAACACCTTCCCCACACACTGAAATCCTTCCCCACACACTGAAACCCCTTCCCGACACACTGAAACAACTTCCCCACGCAACAAAACACATTTTCACACACAGAAACCCCTTCCGCACACACCGAAACGCCTGCGCCACACACTGAAACCCATCCCCACACACTGAAACACCTTCCCCACACACTGAAGCACTTCTCACACATTGTAGCACCTTCCCCACACACTGAAACACCTTCCACACACACTGAAACGCATTCCCCACACACTGCAACACATCACCACACACTGAAACCCCTTCCGCACAGACTGAAACATCTTCCCCACACACTGTAACCCTTCCCCACACACTGAAACACATTCCCCACACACTGAAACCCTTCCCCACACACGGAAACCCCTACCCCACAGACTGAAACACCTTCCCCACACACTGAAACAACTTCCCCACACACTGAAACCCCTTCCCCACTAACTGAAACATCTTCCCCATGCACTGAAACACCTTCCCCACACACTGAAACACCTTCCCCACACACTGAAACACTTTCCCCACACACTGAAACACCTTCCCCACACACAGAAATACCATCCCCAAACACTGCAACGCCTTTGCCACACACTGGAACCCCTTCCCCACACACTGGAACCCAACCCCACACAATGAAACACCTTCCCCATAAAACTGAAACCCCTTCCCCACACAGTGAAACAGCTTCCCCACACACTGAAAACGCTTCCCCACACACAGAAACACCAACCCCACATACTGAAACACCTTCCCCACAGACTGAAACAACTTCCCCACACACTGAAACACCTTCCGCACACACTGAAACACCTTCCCCACTCACTGAAACACTTCCCCACACACTGAAACCCCTTACCCACACACTGAAACCCTTCCCCACACACTGAAACCCCTTCCCACACATTGAAACACCTTCCCCACTCCCTGAAACACTTTCCCCACACACTGAAACCCCTTCCGCACACACTGAAACACCGTCCCCACACACTGAAACTCTTCCCCACACACCGAAACCCTTCCCAACACACTGAAACACATCCCCACACACTAAAACACCTTCCCCACACATACAAAAACCCTTCCCCACACACTGAAACACCTTCCCCGCCCACTGAAACCCCTTCCGCACACTCTGAAACAAATTCCCCACACACCGAAACCCTTCCCCACACACTGAAACACCTTCCCCACACACTGAAACACTTCCCCACACACTGTAACTCCTTCCCCAGACACTGGAAAACCTTCCCACATACTGAAACACCTTCCCCACAGACTGAAACCCCTTCCTCACACACTAAAACACCTTCCCAACACACTGAAACACCTTCGCCATACACTGAAATACCATCCCCACACACTCAACCACCTTTCCCACACACTGAAACCCCATCCCCAGACACTTAAACACCTTCCACACATACTGACACACCATCCTCACACCATGAAATACCATCCCCACACACTGGAACACCTATCCCACACACTGAAACCCCTTCCCCACACACTGGAACCCTACCCCATCCACTGAAACACCTTCCCCAAACACTGAAACCCCTTCCCCACACACTGAAACAGCTTCCCCGCACACTGAAATCCCTTCCCCACACACTGAAACACCTTCCCCACACACTGGAACACCTTCCCCACACACTGAAACACCTTCCCCACACACTGAAACCCCTTCCGCACACACTGAAACACCTTCCCCACACACTGAAACTCTTCCCCACACACCGAAACCCTTCCCGACACACTGAAACACATCCCCACACACTGAAACACATCCCCACACACTAAAACACCGTCCCCACACATACAAAACCCCTTCCCCACACACTGAAACACCTTCCCCACACACTGAAACTCCTTCCCCAGACACTGGAAACCCATCCCCACACACTGAAACGCCTTCCCCACACACTGCAACACATCGCCACACACTGAAACACATTCCGCACACGCTGAAACCCCTTCCCTACACACTGTAAACGCTCCCAAAACACTGATACTCATTCACCACACACTGAAACACATTCCCCACACACTGAAACCCCTTCCCCACACACTGAAACAGCTTCCTCACACACTGAAACCGCTTGCCCAAACACTGAAACACCTACCCCACACACTGAAACACCTTCCCCACACACTGAAACACCATCCCCACACACTGAAACCCTTTCTGCACACACTGAAACCCCTTCCCACACATTGAATCACCTTCCCCACACCATGAAACCCCTTCCGCACACACTGAAACACCTTCCCCACACACTGAAACACTTCCCCACACACTGAAACTCCTTCCCCAGACACTGGAAAACCTTCCCACATACTGAAACACCTTCCCCACAGACTGAAACCCCTTCCTCACACACTAAAACACCTTCCCCACACACTGAAACACCTTCACCATACACTGAAATACCATCCCCACAAACTCAACCACCTTTCCCACACACTGAAACCCCATCCCCAGACACTTAAAGACCTTCCACACATACTGACACACCATCCTCACACCATGAAATACCATCCCCACACACTGGAACACCTATCCCACACACTGAAACACTTTCCCCACACACTGAAACCCCTTCCGCACACACTGAAACACCGTCCCCACACACTGAAACTCTTCCCCACACACCGAAACCCTTCCCGACACACTGAAACACATCCCCACACACTAAAACACCTTCCCCACAAATACAAAACCCCTTCCCCACACACTGAAACACCTTCCCCGCCCACTGAAACCACTTCCGCACACTCTGAAACAAATTCCCCACACACCGAAACCCTTCCCCACACACTGAAACACCTTCCCCACACACTGAAACACTTCCCCAGACACTGAAACTCCTTCCCCAGACACTGGAAAACCTTCCCACATACTGAAACACCTTCCCCACAGACTGAAACCCCTTCCTCACACACTAAAACACCTTCCCCACACACTGAAACACCTTCGCCATACACTGAAATACCATCCCCACACACTCAACCACCTTTCCCACACACTGAAACCCCATCCCCAGACACTTAAACACCTTCCACACATACTGACACACCATCCTCACACCATGAAATACCATCCCCACACACTGGAACACCTATCCCATACACTGAAACCCCTTCCCCACACACTGGAACCCTACCCCATCCACTGAAACACCTTCCCCAAACACTGAAACCCCTTCCCCACACACTGAAACAGCTTCCCCACACACTGAAATCCCTTCCCCACACACTGAAACACCTTCCCCACACACTGGAACACCTTCCCCACACACTGAAACACCTTCCCCACACACTGAAACCCCTTCCGCACACACTGAAACACCTTCCCCACACACTGAAACTCTTCCCCACACACCGAAACCCTTCCCGACACACTGAAACACATCCCCACACACTGAAACACATCCCCACACACTAAAACACCGTCCCCACACATACAAAACCCCTTCCCCACATACTGAAACACCTTCCCCACACACTGAAACTCCTTCCCCAGACACTGGAAACCCATCCCCACACACTGAAACGCCTTCCCCACACACTGCAACACATCGCCACACACTGAAACACATTCCCCACACACTGAAACCCCTTCCCTACACACTGTAAACGCTCCCAAAACACTGATACTCATTCACCACACACTGAAACACATTCCCCACACACTGAAACCCCTTCCCCACACACTGAAACAGCTTCCTCACACACTGAAACCGCTTCCCCAAACACTGAAACACCTACCCCACACACTGAAACACCTTCCCCACACACTGAAACACCATCCCCACACACTGAAACCCTTTCTGCACACACTGAAACCCCTTCCCACACATTGAATCACCTTCCCCACACCATGAAACCCCTTCCGCACACACTGAAACACCTTCCCCACACACTGAAACACTTCCCCACACACTGAAACTCCTTCCCCAGACACTGGAAAACCTTCCCACACACTGAAACACCTTCCCCACAGACTGAAACCCCTTCCTCACACACTAAAACACCTTCCCCACACACTGAAACACCTTCACCATACACTGAAATACCATCCCCACAAACTCAACCACCTTTCCCACACACTGAAACCCCATCCCCAGACACTTAAAGACCTTCCACACATACTGACACACCATCCTCACACCATGAAATACCATCCCCACACACTGGAACACCTATCCCACACACTGAAACACTTTCCCCACACACTGAAACCCCCTCCGCACACACTGAAACACCGTCCCCACACACTGAAACTCTTCCCCACACACCGAAACCCTTCCCGACACACTGAAACACATCCCCACACACTAAAACACCTTCCCCACAAATACAAAACCCCTTCCCCACACACTGAAACACCTTCCCCGCCCACTGAAACCACTTCCGCACACTCTGAAACAAATTCCCCACACACCGAAACCCTTCCCCACACACTGAAACACCTTCCCCACACACTGAAACACTTCCCCACACACTGAAACTCCTTCCCCAGACACTGGAAAACCTTCCCACATACTGAAACACCTTCCCCACAGACTGAAACCCCTTCCTCACACACTAAAACACCTTCCCCACACACTGAAACACCTTCGCCATACACTGAAATACAATCCCCACACACTCAACCACCTTTCCCACACACTGAAACCCCATCCCCAGACACTTAAACACCTTCCACACATACTGACACACCATCCTCACACCATGAAATACCATCCCCACACACTGGAACACCTATCCCATACACTGAAACCCCTTCCCCACACACTGGAACCCTACCCCATCCACTGAAACACCTTCCCCAAACACTGAAACCCCTTCCCCACACACTGAAACAGCTTCCCCACACACTGAAATCCCTTCCCCACACACTGAAACACCTTCCCCACACACTGGAACACCTTCCCCACACACTGAAACACCTTCCCCACACACTGAAACCCCTTCCGCACACACTGAAACACCTTCCCCACACACTGAAACTCTTCCCCACACACCGAAACCCTTCCCGACACACTGAAACACACCCCCACACACTGAAACACATCCCCACACACTAAAACACCGTCCCCACACATACAAAACCCCTTCCCCACATACTGAAACACCTTCCCCACACACTGAAACTCCTTCCCCAGACACTGGAAACCCATCCCCACACACTGAAACGCCTTCCCCACACACTGCAACACATCGCCACACACTGAAACACATTCCCCACACGCTGAAACCCCTTCCCTACACACTGTAAACGCTCCCAAAACACTGATACTCATTCACCACACACTGAAACACATTCCCCACACACTGAAACCCCTTCCCCACACACTGAAACAGCTTCCTCACACACTGAAACCGCTTCCCCAAACACTGAAACACCTACCCCACACACTGAAACACCTTCCCCACACACTGAAACACCATCCCCACACACTGAAACCCTTTCCGCACACACTGAAACCCCTTCCCACACATTGAAACACCTTCCCCACACACTGAAACCCCTTCCGCACACACTGAAACACCTTCCCCACACACTGAAAATCTTCCCCACACACTGAAACCCCTTCCCGACACACTGAAACAACTTCCCCACGCAACAAAACACATTTTCACACACAGAAACCCCTTCCGCACACACTGAAACGCCTGCGCCACACACTGAAACCCATCCCCACACACTGAAACACCTTCCCCACACACTGAAGCACTTCTCACACATTGTAGCACCTTCCCCACACACTGAAACACCTTCCACACACTCTGAAACGCATTCCCCACACACTGCTACACATCACCACACACTGAAACCCCTTCCGCACATACTGAAACATCTTCCCCACACACTGTAACCCTTCCCCACACACTGAAACACATTCCCCACACACTGACACCCTTCCCCACACACGGAAACCCCTACCCCACACACTGAAACACCTTCCCCACACACTGAAACAACTTCCCCACACACTGAAACCCCTTCCCCACTAACTGAAACATCTTCCCCATGCACTGAAACACCTTCCCCACACACTGAAACACCTTCCCCACACACTGAAACACTTTCCCCACACACTGAAACACCTTCCCCACACACAGAAATACCATCCCCACACACTGCAACGCCTTTGCCACACACTGGAACCCCTTCCCCACACACTGGAACCCAACCCCACACAATGAAACACCTTCCCCATAAAACTGAAACCCCTTCCCCACACACTGAAACAGCTTCCCCACACACTGAAAACGCTTCCCCACACACAGAAACACCAACCCCACATACTGAAACACCTTCCCCACAGACTGAAACAACTTCCCCACACACTGAAACCCCTTCCGCACACACTGAAACACCTTCCCCACTCACTGAAACACTTCCCCACACACTGAAACCCCTTACCCACACACTGAAACCCTTCCCCACACACTGAAACCCCTTCCCACACATTGAAACACCTTCCCCACACACTGAAACACCTTCCCCACACACTGAAACCCCTTCCCCAAACACATAAACACCTTCCCCACGCAACAAAACACCTTCCTCACACACTGAAAGCCCTTCCGCACACACTGAAACACCTTCAACACACACTGAAACCCTTCCCCACACACTGAAACCCCTTCCCCACACACTGAAACACCTTCCCCACACACTGAAGCACTTCTCACACATTGTAGCACCTTCCCCACACACTGAAACACCTTCCACACACACTGAAACGCATTCCCCACACACTGCAACACATCACCACACACTGAAACCCCTTCTGCACATACTGAAACATCTTCCCCACACACTGTAACCCTTCCCCACACACTGAAACACATTCCCCACACACTGAAACCCTTCCCCACACACGGAAACCCCTACCCCACAGACTGAAACACCTTCCCCACACACTGAAACAACTTCCCCACACACTGAAACCCCTTCCCCACTAACTGAAACATCTTCCCCATGCACTGAAACACCTTCCCCACACACTGAAACACCTTCCCCACACACTGAAACACTTTCCCCACACACTGAAACACCTTCCCCACACACAGAAATACCATCCCCACACACTGCAACGCCTTTGCCACACACTGGAACCCCTTCCCCACACACTGGAACCCAACCCCACACAATGAAACACCTTCCCCATAAAACTGAAACCCCTTCCCCACACACTGAAACAGCTTCCCCACACACTGAAAACGCTTCCCCACACACAGAAACACCAACCCCACATACTGAAACACCTTCCCCACAGACTGAAACAACTTCCCCACACACTGAAACCCCTTCCGCACACACTGAAACACCTTCCCCACTCACTGAAACACTTCCCCACACACTGAAACCCCTTACCCACACACTGAAACCCTTCCCCACACACTGAAACCCCTTCCCACACATTGAAACACCTTCCCCACACACTGAAACCCCTTCCCCAAACACATAAACACCTTCCCCACGCAACAAAACACCTTCCTCACACACTGAAAGCCCTTCCGCACACACTGAAACACCTTCAACACACACTGAAACCCTTCCCCACACACTGAAACCCCTTCCCCACACACTGAAACAATTCCCCACACACTGAAACCCCTTCCCCACACACACTGAAATACCTTCCCCACACACTGAAACTCCTTCCCCACACACGGAAACCCCTTCCACACACAGTGAAACCCTTCCCCAAACACTGAAACCCCTTCTCCACACACTGAAACACATCTCCACACACTGAAACCCCTTCCCCACACACTGAAACACCTTCCCCACACACTGAAACCCCTTCCCCACACCCTGAAACACCTTCCCCACACACTGAAACCCCTTCCGCGCACACTGAAACATCTTCCCCACACACAAAAAACCTTCCCCACACACTGAAACACCTTCCCCACACACTGAAACCCTTCCCCACACACGGAAACCCCTTCCACACACACTGAAACACCTTTCCCACATACTGAAACAACTTCCTGACACACTGAAACCCCTTCCCCACAAACTGAAACACTTTCCCCATACACTGAAACACCTTCCCCACACACTGAAACCCCTTCCGCACACTCTGAAACAAATTCCCCACACACCGAACCCCTTCCCCACACTCTGAAACACCTTCCCTACACACTGAAACCCCTTCCCCATACACTGAAACCCATCCCCACACACTGAAACCCATCCCCACACACTGAAGCCACTTCCCCACACACAGAAAGCTCTTCCCCACAGACTGAAACCCTTACCCACACAATGAAACCTCTTCCCCATACACTGAAACCCCATCCCCACACACTGGAAAACCTTCCCCACACACTGAAACACATCCCCACACACTGAAACCCCTTCCCCACACACTGAAACACCTTCCCCACACACTGAAACCCCTTCCGCGCACGCTGAAACATCTTCCCCACACACTAAAAACCTTCCCCACACACTGAAACACCTTCCCCACACACTGAAACCCTTCCCCACACACGGAAACCCCTTCCCCACACACTGAAACACCTTTCCCACATACTGAAACAACTTCCTGACACACTGAAACCCCTTCCCCACAAACTGAAACACGTTCCCCATACACTGAAACACCTTCCCCACACACTGAAACCCCTTCCGCACACTCTGAAACAAATTCCCCACACACCGAAACCCTTCCCCACGCACTGAAACAACTTCCCCACACACTGAAACACTTCCCCACACACTGTAACTCCTTCCCCAGACACTGGAAAACCTTCCCACACACTGAAACACCTTCCCCACACACTGAAACCCCTTCGTCACACACTAAAACACCTTCCCCACACACTGAAACACCTTCGCCATACACTGAAATACCATCCCCACACACTCAACCACCTTTCCCACACACTGAAACCCCATCCCCAGACACTTAAACACCTTCCACACATACTGACACACCATCCCCACACCATGAACTACCATCCCCACACACTGGAACACCTATCCCACACACTGAAACCCCTTCCCCACACACTGGAACCCTACCCCATCCACAGAAATACCTTCCCCAAACACTGAAACCCCTTCCCCACACACTGAAACAGCTTCCCCACACACTGAAATCCCTTCCCCACACACTGAAACACCTTCCCCACACACTGGAACACCTTTCCCACAGACTGAAACCCCTTCCCCACACACTGAAACACCTTCCCCACACACTGAAATCCTTCCCCACACACTGAAACCCCTTCCCGACACACTGAAACAACTTCCCCACGCAACAAAACACCTTTTCACACACAGAAACCCCTTCCGCACACACTGAAACGCCTTCGCCACACACTGAAACCCATCCCCACACACTGAAACACCTTCCCCACACACTGAAGCACTTCCCACACATTGTAGCACCATCCCCACACACTGAAACACCTTCCACACACACTGAAACCCCTTCCCGACACACTGAAACAACTTCCCCACGCAACAAAACACCTTTTCACACACAGAAACCCCTTCTGCACACACTGAAACGCCTTCGCCACACACTTAAACCCATCCCCACACACTGAAACACCTTCCCCACACACTGAAGCACTTCCCACACATTGTAGCACCTTCCCCACACACTGAAACACCTTCCACACACACTGAAACGCATTCCCCACACACTGCAACACATCACCACACACTGAAACCCCTTCCGCACACACTGAAACATCTTCCCCACACACTGTAACCCTTCCCCACACACTGAAACACATTCCCCACACACTGAAACCCTTCCCCACACACGGAAACCCCTACCCCACACACTGAAACACCTTCCCCACACACTGAAACAACTTCCCCACACACTGAAACACCTTCCCCACTAACTGAAACATCTTCCCCATGCACTGAAACACCTTCCCCACACACTGAAACACCTTCCCCACACACTGAAACACTTTCCCCACACACTGAAACACCATCCCCACACACAGAAATACCATCCCCACACACTGCAACGCCTTTGCCACACACTGGAACCCCTTCCCCACACACTGGAACCCAACCCCACACAATGAAACACCTTCCCCATAAAACTGAAACCCCTTCCCCACACACTGAAACAGCTTCCCCACACACTGCAAACGCTTCCCCACACACAGAAACACCAACCCCACATACTGAAACACCTTCCCCACAGACTGAAACACCTTCCCCATACACTGAAACCACTTCCGCACACACTGAAACACATTCCCCACTCACTGAAACACTTCCCCACACACTGAAACCCCTTACCCACACACTGAAACCCTTCCCCACACACTGAAACCCCTTCCCACACATTGAAACACCTTCCCCACACACTGAAACACCTTCCCCACACACTGAAACCCCTTCCCCACACACATAAACACCTTCCCCACGCAGCAAAACACCTTCCTCACACACTGAAAGACCGTCCGCACACACTGAAACACCTTCCACACACACTGAAACCCTTCCCCACACACTGAAACCCCTTCCCCACACACTGAAACAATTCCCCACACACTGAAACCCCTTCCCCACACACACTGAAACACCTTCCCCA
Source organism: Heterodontus francisci (assembly GCF_036365525.1). Taxonomy (NCBI): domain Eukaryota; kingdom Metazoa; phylum Chordata; class Chondrichthyes; order Heterodontiformes; family Heterodontidae; genus Heterodontus; species Heterodontus francisci. Next base: position 141,589,499 of record NC_090377.1, on the reverse strand, counting down.
CACACTGAAACTCCTTCCCCACACACGGAAACCCCTTCCACACACAGTGAAACCCTTCCCCAAACACTGAAACCCCTTCTCCACACACTGAAACACATCCCCACACACTGAAACCCCTTCCCCACACACTGAAACACCTTCCCCACACACTGAAACCCCTTCCCCACACCCTGAAACACCTTCCCCACACACTGAAACCCCTTCCGCGCACACTGAAAGATCTTCCCCACACACTAAAAACCTTCCCCACACACTGAAACACCTTCCACACACACTGAAACCCTTCCCCACACAGGGAAAAACCTTCCACACACACTGAAACACCTTTCCCACATACTGAAACAACTTCGTGACACACTGAAACCCCTTCCCCACAAACTGAAACACGTTCCCCATACACTGAAACACCTTCCCCACACACTGAAACCCCTTCCGCACACTCTGAAACAAATTCCCCACGCACCGAAACCCTTCCCCACACACTGAAACACCTTCCCCACACACTGAAACACTTCCCCACACACTGAAACTCCTTCCCCAGACACTGGAAACCCTTCCCCACACACTGAAACACCTTCCCCACAGACTGAAACCCCTTCCTCACACACTAAAACACCTTCCCCACACACTGAAACACCTTCGCCATACACTGAAATACCATCCATACACACTCAACCACCTTCCCCACACACTGAAACCCCATCCCCAGACACTTAAACACCTTCCACACATACTGACACACCATCCCCACACCATGAAATACCATCCCCACACACTGGAACACCTATCCCACACACTGAAACCCCTTCCCCACACACTGGAACCCTACCCCATCCACTGAAACACCTTCCCCAAACACTGAAACCCCTTCCCCACACAGTGAAACAGCTTCCCCACACACTGAAATCCCTTCCCCACACACTGAAACACCTTCCCCACACACTGGAACACCTTCCCCACACACTGAAACACCTTCCCCACACACTGAAACCCCTTCCGCACACACTGAAACACCTTCCCCACACACTGAAACTCTTCCCCACACACCGAACCCTTCCCGATACACTGAAACACATCCTCACACACTGAAACACATCCCCACACACTAAAACACCTTCCCCACACATACAAAACCCCTTCCCCACACACTGAAACACGTTCCCCACACACTGAAACACCTTCCCCACACACAGAAATACCATCCCCCCACACTGAAACACCTTTCCCACAGACTTAAACCCCTTCCCCACACACTGAAACACTTCCCCACACACTGAAACTCCTTCCCCAGACACTGGAAACCCTTCCCCACACACTGAAACACCTTCCCCACAGACTGAAACCTCTTCCTCACACACTAAAACACCTTCCCCACACACTGAAACACCTTCGCCATACACTGAAATACCATCCATACACACTCAACCACCTTTCCCACACACTGAAACCCCATCCCCAGACACTTAAACACCTTCCACACATACTGACACACCATCCCCACACCATGAAATACCATCCCCACACACTGGAACACCTATCCCACACACTGAAACCCCTTCCCCACACACTGGAACCCTACCCCATCCACTGAAGCACCTTCCCCAAACACTGAAACCCCTTCCCCACACAGTGAAACAGCTTCCCCACACACTGAAATCCCTTCCCCACGCACTGAAACACCTTCCCCACACACTGGAACACCTTCCCCACACACTGAAACACCTTCCCCACACACTGAAACCCCTTCCGCACACACTGAAACACCTTCCCCACACACTGAAACTCTTCCCCACACACCGAAACCCTTCCCGACACTGAAACACATCCTCACACACTGAAACACATCCCCACACACTAAAACACCTTCCCCACACATACAAAACCCCTTCCCCACAAACTGAAACACGTTCCCCACACACTGAAACACCTTCCCCACACACAGAAATACCATCCCCCCACACTGAAACACCTTTCCCACAGACTTAAACCCCTTCCCCACACACTGGAACCCTACCCCACACACTGAAACACCTTCCCCAAACACTGAAACCCCTTCCCCACACACTGAAACAGCTTCCTCACACACTGAAACCGCTTCCCCAAACACTGAAACACCTACCCCACACACTGAAACACCTTCCTGACACACTGAAACACCATCCCCACACACTGAAACCCCTTCCGCACACACTGAAACCCCTTCCCACACATTGAAACACCTTCCCCACACACTGAAACCCCTTCCACACACACTGAAACACCTTCCCCACACACTGAAATCCTTCCCCACACACTGAAACCCCTTCCCGACACACTGAAACAACTTCCCCACGCAACAAAACACCTTTTCACACACAGAAACCCCTTCCGCACACACTGAAACGCCTTTGCCACACACTGAAACCCATCCCCACACACTGAAACACCTTCCCCACACACTGAAGCACTTCCCACACATTGTAGCACCTTCCCCACACACTGAAACACCTTCCACACACACTGAAACGCATTCCCCACACACTGCAACACATCACCACACACTGAAACCCCTTCCGCACACACTGAAACATCTTCCCCACACACTGTAACCCTTCCCCACACACTGAAACACATTCCCCACACACTGAAACCCTTCCCCACACACGGAAACCCCTACCCCACACACTAAAACACCTTCCCCACACACTGAAACAACTTCCCCACACACTGAAACACATCCCCACACACTGAAACACATCCCCACACACTAAAACAACTTCCCCACCCATACAAAACCCCTTCCCCACACACTGAAACACGTTCCCCACACACTGAAACACCTTCCCCACACACAGAAATACCATCCCCCCACACTGAAACACCTTTCCCACAGACTGAAACACCTTCCCCACACACTGGAACCCTACCCCACACACTGAAACACCTTCCCCAAACACTGAAACCCCTTCCCCACACACTGAAACAGCTTCCTCACACACTGAAACCGCTTCCCCAAACACTGAAACACCTACCCCACACATTGAAACACCTTCCCCACACACTGAAACACCATCCCCACACACTGAAACCCCTTCCGCACACACTGAAACCCCTTCCCACACACTGAAACACCTTCCCCACACACTGAAATCCTTCCCCACACACTGAAACCCCTTCCCGACACACTGAAACAACTTCCCCACGCAACAAAACACCTTTTCACACAGAAACCCCTTCCACACACACTGAAACGCCTTCGCCACACACTGAAAGACATCCCCACACACTGAAACACCTTCCCCACACACTGAAGCACTTCCCACACATTGTAGCACCTTCCCCACACACTGAAACTCCTTCCACACACACTGAAACGCATTCCCCACACACTGCAACACATCACCACACACTGAAACCCCTTCCCGACACACTGAAACAACTTCCCCACGCAACAAAACACCTTTTCACACACAGAAACCCCTTCTGCACACACTGAAACGCCTTCGCCACACACTTAAACCCATCCCCACACACTGAAACACCTTCCCCACACACTGAAGCACTTCCCACACATTGTAGCACCTTCCCCACACACTGAAACACCTTCCACACACACTGAAACGCATTCCCCACACACTGCAACACATCACCACACACTGAAACCCCTTCCGCACACACTGAACCATCTTCCCCACACACTGTAACCCTTCCCCACACACTGAAACACATTCCCCACACACTGAAACCCTTCCCCACACACGGAAACCCCTACCCCACACACTGAAACACCTTCCCCACACACTGAAACAACTTCCCCACACACTGAAACACCTTCCCCACTAACTGAAACATCTTCCCCATGCACTGAAACACCTTCCCCACACACTGAAACACCTTCCCCACACACTGAAACACTTTCCCCACACACTGAAACACCATCCCCACACACAGAAATACCATCCCCACACACTGCAACGCCTTTGCCACACACTGGAACCCCTTCCCCACACACTGGAACCCAACCCCACACAATGAAACACCTTCCCCATAAAACTGAAACCCCTTCCCCACACACTGAAACAGCTTCCCCACACACTGCAAACGCTTCCCCACACACAGAAACACCAACCCCACATACTGAAACACCTTCCCCACAGACTGAAACACCTTCCCCATACACTGAAACCACTTCCGCACACACTGAAACACATTCCCCACTCACTGAAACACTTCCCCACACACTGAAACCCCTTACCCACACACTGAAACCCTTCCCCACACACTGAAACCCCTTCCCACACATTGAAACACCTTCCCCACACACTGAAACACCTTCCCCACACACTGAAACCCCTTCCCCACACACATAAACACCTTCCCCACGCAGCAAAACACCTTCCTCACACACTGAAAGACCGTCCGCACACACTGAAACACCTTCCACACACACTGAAACCCTTCCCCACACACTGAAACCCCTTCCCCACACACTGAAACAATTCCCCACACACTGAAACCCCTTCCCCACACACACTGAAACACCTTCCCCACACACTGAAACTCCTTCCCCACACACGGAAACCCCTTCCACACACAGTGAAACCCTTCCCCAAACACTGAAACCCCTTCTCCACACACTGAAACACATCCCCACACACTGAAACCCCTTCCCCACACACTGAAACACCTTCCCCACACACTGAAACCCCTTCCCCACACCCTGAAACACCTTCCCCACACACTGAAACCCCTTCCGCGCACACTGAAAGATCTTCCCCACACACTAAAAACCTTCCCCACACACTGAAACACCTTCCACACACACTGAAACCCTTCCCCACACACGGAAACACCTTACACACACACTGAAACACCTTTCCCACACACTGAAACACCTTCCCCACACACTGAAACCCCTTCCGCACACTCTGAAACAAATTCCCCACGCACCGAAACCCTTCCCCACACACTGAAACACCTTCCCCACACACTGAAACACTTCCCCACACACTGAAACTCCTTCCCCAGACACTGGAAACCCTTCCCCACACACTGAAACACCTTCCCCACAGACTGAAACCCCTTCCTCACACACTAAAACACCTTCCCCACACACTGAAACACCTTCGCCATACACTGAAATACCATCCATACACACTCAACCACCTTCCCCACACACTGAAACCCCATCCCCAGACACTTAAACACCTTCCACACATACTGACACACCATCCCCACACCATGAAATACCATCCCCACACACTGGAACACCTATCCCACACACTGAAACCCCTTCCCCACACACTGGAACCCTACCCCATCCACTGAAACACCTTCCCCAAACACTGAAACCCCTTCCCCACACAGTGAAACAGCTTCCCCACACACTGAAATCCCTTCCCCACACACTGAAACACCTTCCCCACACACTGGAACACCTTCCCCACACACTGAAACACCTTCCCCACACACTGAAACCCCTTCCGCACACACTGAAACACCTTCCCCACACACTGAAACTCTTCCCCACACACCGAACCCTTCCCGATACACTGAAACACATCCTCACACACTGAAACACATCCCCACACACTAAAACACCTTCCCCACACATACAAAACCCCTTCCCCACACACTGAAACACGTTCCCCACACACTGAAACACCTTCCCCACACACAGAAATACCATCCCCCCACACTGAAACACCTTTCCCACAGACTTAAACCCCTTCCCCACACACTGAAACACTTCCCCACACACTGAAACTCCTTCCCCAGACACTGGAAACCCTTCCCCACACACTGAAACACCTTCCCCACAGACTGAAACCCCTTCCTCACACACTAAAACACCTTCCCCACACACTGAAACACCTTCGCCATACACTGAAATACCATCCATACACACTCAACCACCTTTCCCACACACTGAAACCCCATCCCCAGACACTTAAACACCTTCCACACATACTGACACACCATCCCCACACCATGAAATACCATCCCCACACACTGGAACACCTATCCCACACACTGAAACCCCTTCCCCACACACTGGAACCCTACCCCATCCACTGAAGCACCTTCCCCAAACACTGAAACCCCTTCCCCACACAGTGAAACAGCTTCCCCACACACTGAAATCCCTTCCCCACACACTGAAACACCTTCCCCACACACTGGAACACCTTCCCCACACACTGAAACACCTTCCCCACACACTGAAACCCCTTCCGCACACACTGAAACACCTTCCCCACACACTGAAACTCTTCCCCACACACCGAAACCCTTCCCGACACTGAAACACATCCTCACACACTGAAACACATCCCCACACACTAAAACACCTTCCCCACACATACAAAACCCCTTCCCCACAAACTGAAACACGTTCCCCACACACTGAAACACCTTCCCCACACACAGAAATACCATCCCCCCACACTGAAACACCTTTCCCACAGACTTAAACCCCTTCCCCACACACTGGAACCCTACCCCACACACTGAAACACCTTCCCCAAACACTGAAACCCCTTCCCCACACACTGAAACAGCTTCCTCACACACTGAAACCGCTTCCCCAAACACTGAAACACCTACCCCACACACTGAAACACCTTCCTGACACACTGAAACACCATCCCCACACACTGAAACCCCTTCCGCACACACTGAAACCCCTTCCCACACATTGAAACACCTTCCCCACACACTGAAACCCCTTCCACACACACTGAAACACCTTCCCCACACACTGAAATCCTTCCCCACACACTGAAACCCCTTCCCGACACACTGAAACAACTTCCCCACGCAACAAAACACCTTTTCACACACAGAAACCCCTTCCGCACACACTGAAACGCCTTTGCCACACACTGAAACCCATCCCCACACACTGAAACACCTTCCCCACACACTGAAGCACTTCCCACACATTGTAGCACCTTCCCCACACACTGAAACACCTTCCACACACACTGAAACGCATTCCCCACACACTGCAACACATCACCACACACTGAAACCCCTTCCGCACACACTGAAACATCTTCCCCACACACTGTAACCCTTCCCCACACACTGAAACACATTCCCCACACACTGAAACCCTTCCCCACACACGGAAACCCCTACCCCACACACTAAAACACCTTCCCCACACACTGAAACAACTTCCCCACACACTGAAACACGTCCCCACACACTGAAACACATCCCAACACACTAAAACACCTTCCCCACCCATACAAAACCCCTTCCCCACACACTGAAACACGTTCCCCACACACTGAAACACCTTCCCCACACACAGAAATACCATCCCCCCACACTTGAACACCTTTCCCACAGACTGAAACACCTTCCCCACACACTGGAACCCTACCCCACACACTGAAACACCTTCCCCAAACACTGAAACCCCTTCCCCACACACTGAAACAGCTTCCTCACACACTGAAACCGCTTCCCCAAACACTGAAACACCTACCCCACACACTGAAACCCCTTCCGCACACACTGAAACCCCTTCCCACACACTGAAACACCTTCCCCACACACTGAAATCCTTCCCCACACACTGAAACCCCTTCCCGACACACTGAAACAACTTCCCCACGCAACAAAACACCTTTTCACACAGAAACCCCTTCCACACACACTGAAACGCCTTCGCCACACACTGAAAGACATCCCCACACACTGAAACACCTTCCCCACACACTGAAGCACTTCCCACACATTGTAGCACCTTCCCCACACACTGAAACTCCTTCCACACACACTGAAACGCATTCCCCACACACTGCAACACATCACCACACACTGAAACCCCTTCCGCACACACTGAAACATCTTCCCCACACACTGTAACCCTTCCCCACACACTGAAACACATTCCCCACACACTGAAACCCTTCCCCACACACGGAAACCCCTACCTCACACACTGAAACACCTTCCCCACACACTGAAACACCTTCCCCACACACTGAAACACCTTCCCCACACACTGAAACCCCTTCCGCACACACTGAAACACCTTCCCCACACACTGAAACTCTTCCCCACACACCGAACCCTTCCCGATACACTGAAACACATCCTCACACACTGAAACACATCCCCACACACTAAAACACCTTCCCCACACATACAAAACCCCTTCCCCACACACTGAAACACGTTCCCCACACACTGAAACACCTTCCCCACACACAGAAATACCATCCCCCCACACTGAAACACCTTTCCCACAGACTTAAACCCCTTCCCCACACACTGAAACACTTCCCCACACACTGAAACTCCTTCCCCAGACACTGGAAACCCTTCCCCACACACTGAAACACCTTCCCCACAGACTGAAACCCCTTCCTCACACACTAAAACACCTTCCCCACACACTGAAACACCTTCGCCATACACTGAAATACCATCCATACACACTCAACCACCTTTCCCACACACTGAAACCCCATCCCCAGACACTTAAACACCTTCCACACATACTGACACACCATCCCCACACCATGAAATACCATCCCCACACACTGGAACACCTATCTCACACACTGAAACCCCTTCCCCACACACTGGAACCCTACCCCATCCACTGAAGCACCTTCCCCAAACACTGAAACCCCTTCCCCACACAGTGAAACAGCTTCCCCACACACTGAAATCCCTTCCCCACACACTGAAACACCTTCCCCACACACTGGAACACCTTCCCCACACACTGAAACACCTTCCCCACACACTGAAACCCCTTCCGCACACACTGAAACACCTTCCCCACACACTGAAACTCTTCCCCACACACCGAAACCCTTCCCGACACTGAAACACATCCTCACACACTGAAACACATCCCCACACACTAAAACACCTTCCCCACACATACAAAACCCCTTCCCCACAAACTGAAACACGTTCCCCACACACTGAAACACCTTCCCCACACACAGAAATACCATCCCCCCACACTGAAACACCTTTCCCACAGACTTAAACCCCTTCCCCACACACTGGAACCCTACCCCACACACTGAAACACCTTCCCCAAACACTGAAACCCCTTCCCCACACACTGAAACAGCTTCCTCACACACTGAAACCGCTTCCCCAAACACTGAAACACCTACCCCACACACTGAAACACCTTCCTGACACACTGAAACACCATCCCCACACACTGAAACCCCTTCCGCACACACTGAAACCCCTTCCCACACATTGAAACACCTTCCCCACACACTGAAACCCCTTCCACACACACTGAAACACCTTCCCCACACACTGAAATCCTTCCCCACACACTGAAACCCCTTCCCGACACACTGAAACAACTTCCCCACGCAACAAAACACCTTTTCACACACAGAAACCCCTTCCGCACACACTGAAACGCCTTTGCCACACACTGAAACCCATCCCCACACACTGAAACACCTTCCCCACACACTGAAGCACTTCCCACACATTGTAGCACCTTCCCCACACACTGAAACACCTTCCACACACACTGAAACGCATTCCCCACACACTGCAACACATCACCACACACTGAAACCCCTTCCGCACACACTGAAACATCTTCCCCACACACTGTAACCCTTCCCCACACACTGAAACACATTCCCCACACACTGAAACCCTTCCCCACACACGGAAACCCCTACCCCACACACTAAAACACCTTCCCCACACACTGAAACAACTTCCCCACACACTGAAACACGTCCCCACACACTGAAACACATCCCAACACACTAAAACACCTTCCCCACCCATACAAAACCCCTTCCCCACACACTGAAACACGTTCCCCACACACTGAAACACCTTCCCCACACACAGAAATACCATCCCCCCACACTTGAACACCTTTCCCACAGACTGAAACACCTTCCCCACACACTGGAACCCTACCCCACACACTGAAACACCTTCCCCAAACACTGAAACCCCTTCCCCACACACTGAAACAGCTTCCTCACACACTGAAACCGCTTCCCCAAACACTGAAACACCTACCCCACACATTGAAACACCTTCCCCACACACTGAAACACCATCCCCACACACTGAAACCCCTTCCGCACACACTGAAACCCCTTCCCACACACTGAAACACCTTCCCCACACACTGAAATCCTTCCCCACACACTGAAACCCCTTCCCGACACACTGAAACAACTTCCCCACGCAACAAAACACCTTTTCACACAGAAACCCCTTCCACACACACTGAAACGCCTTCGCCACACACTGAAAGACATCCCCACACACTGAAACACCTTCCCCACACACTGAAGCACTTCCCACACATTGTAGCACCTTCCCCACACACTGAAACTCCTTCCACACACACTGAAACGCATTCCCCACACACTGCAACACATCACCACACACTGAAACCCCTTCCGCACACACTGAAACATCTTCCCCACACACTGTAACCCTTCCCCACACACTGAAACACATTCCCCACACACTGAAACCCTTCCCCACACACGGAAACCCCTACCTCACACACTGAAACACCTTCCCCACACACTGAAACAACTTCCCCACACACTGAAACCCCTTCCCCACAAATTGAAACATCTTCCCCATGCACTGAAACACCTTCCCCACACACTGAAACACCTTCCCCACACACTGAAACACTTTCCCCACACACTGAAACACCTTCCCCACACACAGAAATACCATCCCCACACACTGCAACGCCTTTGTCACACACTGGAACCCCTTCCCCACACACTGGAACCCAACCCCACACAATGAAACACCTTCCCCATAAAACTGAAACCCCTTCCCCACACACTGAAACAGCTTCCCCACACACTGAAAAAGCTTCCCCACACACAGAAACACCAACCCCACACACTGAAACACCTTCCCCACAGACTGAAACACCTTCCCCACACACTGAAACACCTTCCGCACACACTGAAACACCTTCCCCACTCACTGAAACACTTCCCCACAAACTGAAACCCCTTCCCCACACACTGAAACCCTTCCCCACACACTGAAACCCCTTCCCACACATTGAAACACCTTCCCCACACACTGAAACACCTTCCCCACACACTGAAACCCCTTCCCCACACACATAAACACCTTCCCCACGCAACAGAACACCTTCCTCACACACTGAAAGCCCTTCCGCACACACTGAAACATCTTCCACACACACTGAATCCCTTCCCCACACACTGAAACCCCTTCCCCACACACTGAAACAATTCCCCACACACTGAAACCCCTTCCCCACACACACTGAAACACCTTCCCCACACACTGAAACTCCTTCCCCACACACGGAAACCCCTTCCACACACAGTGAAACCCTTCCCCAAACACTGAAACCCCTTCTCCACACACTGAAACACATCCCCACACACTGAAACCCCTTCCCCACACACTGAAACACCTTCCCCACACACTGAAACCCCTTCCCCACACACTGAAACACCTTCCCCACACACTGAAACCCCTTCCGCGCACACTGAAACATCTTCCCCACACACTAAAAACCTTCCCCACACACTGAAACAGCTTCCCCACACACTGAAACACCTTCCCCAAACACATTGAAACCCCTTCTACACACGCTGAAACACCTTCCCCACACACTGAAACCCCTTCCGCATACAGTGAAACCCATCCCCACACAATAAAACCCATCCCCACACACTGCAAACCATCCCCACACAATGTAACACCTTCCCCACACACTGAAACCCTTCCCGACACACTGCAACACATCCCCACACACTGAAACACATCCCCACACACTAAAACACCTTCCCCACACACTAAAACCCCTTCCCCACACACTGAAACACGTTCCCCACACACTGAAACACCTTCACCACACACAGAAATACCATCCCCCTACACTGAAACACCTTTCCCACAGACTGACACCCCTTCCCCACACACTGGAACCCTACCCCACACACTGAAACTCCTTCCCCAAACACTGAATCCCCTTCCCCACATACTGAAACAGCTTCCACACACACTGAAACCGCTTCCCCAAACACTGAAACACCTACCCCACACACTGAAACACCTTCCCCACACACTGAAACACCTTCCCCACACACTGAAACCCCTTCCGCACACACTGAAACACCTTCCCCACACACTGAAATCCTTCCCCACACACTGAAACCCCTTCCCCACACACTGAAACACTTCCCCACACATTGAAACACCGTCCCCACACACTGAAACACCTACCCCACAAACTGAAACCCCTTCCCCACACACTGAAACCCCTTCCCCACGCAAACAAAACACCTTCCCACACGCTGAAACCCCTTCCGCACACACTGAAACACCATTCCCACACACTGTATCACCTTCCCCACACACTGAAACACCTTCCACTCTCACTGAAACGCATTCCCCGCACACTGCAACACATCACCACACATTGAAACACATTCCCACACGCTGAAACCCCTTCCCCACTCACTGTAACCCTTCCCAAAACACTGACACCCATTCACCACACACTGAAACACATTCCCCACACACTGAAACCCTTCCAAACACACTGAAACACATTCCCCACACACTGAAACCCCTTCCCCACACACTGAAACCCCTTCTGCAAACACTGAAACACCTTCCCCACACACTGATAACCCTTCCCCACACACTGAAACCCCTTCCGCACATTCTGAAACACCTTCCCCACACACTGAAACCCCTTCCGCACACACTGAAACCCCTTCCGCACACAGTGAAAACCTTCCCCACACACTGAAACACCTTCCCCACACACTGAAACCCCTTCCGCACACACTGAAACACCTTCCCCACACACTGAAACTCTTCCCCACACACTGAAACACCTTCCCCACACACTGAAACTCTTCCCCACATACTGAAACCCCTTCCCCACACACTGAAACACGTTACCCACGCACTGAAACCACTTCCCCACACACTGAAACCACATCCCCACACACTGAAACACCTTCCCCATACACTGAAACACCTTCCCCACACACTGAAACCCCTTCCCCACACACTGAAACCACTTCCCCACACACTGAAACACCTTCCCCATACACTGAAACACCTTCCCCACACACTGAAACACCTTCAACACACAGTGAAACCCTTCCCCAAACACTGAAACCCCTTCTCCACACACTGAAACACATCCCCACACACTGAAACCCCTTCCCCAGATACTGAAACACCTTCCCCACACACTGAAACCCCTTCCCCACACACTGAAACACCTTCCCCACACACTGAAACCCCTTCCGCACACACTGAAACACTTCACCACACACTGAAACTCCTTCCCCAGACACTGGAAAACCTTCCCACACACTGAAACACCTTCCCCACAGACTGAAACCCCTTCCTCACACACTAAAACACCTTCCCCACACACTGAAACACCTTCGCCATACACTGAAATACCATCCCCACACACTCAACCACCTTTCCCACACACTGAAACCCCATCCCCAGACACTTAAACACCTTCCACACATACTGACACACCATCCCCACACCATGAAATACCATCCCCACACACTGGAACACCTATCCCACACACTGAAACCCCTTCCCCACACACTGGAACCCTACCCCATCCACTGAAACACCTTCCCCAAACACTGAAACCCCTTCCCCACACACTGAAACAGCTTCCCTACACACTGAAATCCCTTCCCCACACACTGAAACACCTTCCCCACACACTGGAACACCTTCCCCACACACTGAAACACCTTCCCCACACACTGAAACCCCTTCCGCACACACTGAAACCCCTTCCGCACACAGTGAAAACCTTCCCCACACACTGAAACACCTTCCCCACACACTGAAACCCCTTCCGCACACACTGAAACACCTTCCCCACACACTGAAACTCTTCCCCACACACTGAAACACCTTCCCCACACACTGAAACTCTTCCACACATACTGAAACCCCTTCCCCACACACTGAAACACGTTACCCACACACTGAAACCACTTCCCCACACACTGAAACCACTTCCCCACACACTGAAACCCCTTCCCCATACACTGAAACACCTTCCCCACACACTGAAACCCCTTCCCCACACACTGAAACCACTTCCCCACACACTGAAACACCTTCCCCATACACTGAAACACCTTCCCCAAACACTGAAACACCTTCAACACACAGTGAAACCCTTCCCCAAACACTGAAACCCCTTCTACACACACTGAAACACATCCCCACACACTGAAACCCCTTCCCCACATACTGAAACACCTTCCCCACACACTGAAACCCCTTCCCCACGAACTGAAACACCTTCCCCACACACTGAAACCCCTTCCGCACACACTGAAACACTTCCCCACACACTGAAACTCCTTCCCCAGACACTGGAAGACCTTCCCACACACAGAAACACCTTCCCCACAGACTGAAACCCCTTCCTCACACACTAAAACACCTTCCCCACACACTGAAACACCTTCGCCATACACTGAAATACCATCCCCACACACTCAACCACCTTTCCCACACACTGAAACCCCATCCCAAGACACTTAAACACCTTCCACACATACTGACACACCATCCCCACACCATGAAATACCATCCCCACACACTGGAACACCTATCCCACACACTGAAACCCCTTCCCCACACACTGGAACCCTACCCCATCCACTGAAACACCTTCCCCAAACACTGAAACCCCTTCCCCACACACTGAAACAGCTTCCCCACACACTGAAATCCCTTCCCCACACACTGAAACACCTTCCCCACACACTGGAACACCTTCCCCACACACTGAAACACCTTCCCCACACACTGAAACCCCTTCCGCACACACTGAAACACCTTCCCCACACACTGAAACTCTTCCCCACACACTGAAACACCTTCCCCACACACTGAAACTCTTCCCCACATACTGAAACCCCTTCCCCACACACTGAAACACCTTACCCACACACTGAAACCACTTCCCCACACACTGAAACCACTTCCCCACACACTGAAACACCTTCCCCATACACTGAAACACCTTCCCC
This sequence comes from Heterodontus francisci, assembly GCF_036365525.1. NCBI lineage: Eukaryota > Metazoa > Chordata > Chondrichthyes > Heterodontiformes > Heterodontidae > Heterodontus > Heterodontus francisci. Next base: position 141,574,434 of record NC_090377.1, on the reverse strand, counting down.
ACACACTGAAACCCCTTCCTCACGCACTGAAACACATTCCCCACACACTTAAACCCTTCCCCACACACTGAAACACCTTCCCCACACACTGAAACACTTCCCCACTCACTGAAACACCTTCCCCAGACACTGGAAAACCTTCCCCACACACAGAAACCCCTTCCCCACACACTGAAACACCTTCCCCAAACACATTGAAACCCCTTCTACACACGCTGAAACACCTTCCCCACACACTGAAACCCCTTCCGCATACAATGAAACCCATCCCCACACAATAAAACCCATCCCCACACACTGAAAACCATCCCCACACAATGTAACACCTTCCCCACACACTGAAACCCTTTCCGACACACTGAAACACATCCCCACACACTGAAACACATCCCCACACACTAAAACACCTTCCCCACACACTAAAACCCCTTCCCCACACACTGAAACACGTTCCCCACACACTGAAACACCTTCACCACACACAGAAATAGCATCCCCCCACACTGAAACAACTTTCCCACAGACTGATACCCCTTCCCCACACACTGGAACCCTACCCCACACACTGAAACGCCTTCCCCAAACACTGAATCCCCTTCCCCACATACTGAAACAGCTTCCACACACACTGAAACCGCTTCCCCAAACACTGAAACACCTACCCCACACACTGAAACACCTTCCCCACACACTGAAACACCTTCCCCACACACTGAAACCCCTTCCGCACACACTGAAACACCTTCCCCACACACTGAGATCCTTCCCCACACACTGAAACCCCTTCCCCACACACTGAAACACTTCCCCACACATTGAAACACCGTCCCCACACACTGAAACACCTACCCCACAAACTGAAACCCCTTCCCCACACACTGAAACACCTTCCCCACGCAACAAAACACCTTCCCACACGCTGAAACCCCTTCCGCACACACTGAAACACCTTCCACTCACACTGAAACGCATTCCCCGCACACTGCAACACATCACCACACACTGAAACACATTCCCACACGCTGAAACCCCTTCCCCACTCACTGTAACCCTTCCCAAAACACTGACACCCATTCACCACACACTGAAACACATTCCCCACACACTGAAACCCTTCCAAACACACTGAAACACATTCCCCACACACTGAAACCCCTTCCCCACACACTGAAACCCCTTCTGCACACACTGAAACACCTTCCCCACACACTGATAACCCTTCCCCACACACTGAAACCCCTTCCGCACATTCTGAAACACCTTCCCCACACACTGAAACCCCTTCCGCACACACTGAAACCCCTTCCGCACACAGTGAAAACCTTCCCCACACACTGAAACACCTTCCCCACACACTGAAAACCCTTCCGCACACACTGAAACACCTTCCCCACACACTGAAACTCTTCCCCACACACTGAAACACCTTCCCCAGACACTGAAACTCTTCCCCACATACTGAAACCCCTTCCCCACACACTGAAACACGTTACCCACACACTGAAACCACTTCCCCACACACTGAAACCACTTCCCCACACACTGAAACACCTTCCCCATACACTGAAACACCTTCCCCACACACTGAAACCCCTTCCTCACGCACTGAAACACCTTCCCCACACACTGAAACCCTTCCCCAGACACTGGAAAACCTTCCCCACACACTGAAACCCCTTCCCCACACACTGAAACACCTTCCCCAAACACATTGAAACCCCTTCTACACACGCTGAAACACCTTCCCCACACACTGAAACCCCTTCCGCATACAATGAAACCCATCCCCACACAATAAAACCCATCCCCACACACTGAAAACCATCCCCACACAATGAAACACCTTCCCCACACACTGAAACCCTTCCCGACACACTGAAACACATCCCCACACACTGAAACACATCCCCACACACTAAAACACCTTCCCCACACACTAAAACCCCTTCCCCACACACTGAAACACGTTCCCCACACACTGAAACACCTTCACCACACACAGAAATACCATCCCCACACACTGAAACACCTTTCCCACAGACTGAAACCCCTTCCCCACACACTGAAACACCTTACCCACGCACTGAAACCACTTCCCCACACACTGAAACCACTTCCCCACACACTGAAACACCTTCCCCAGACACTGAAACACCTTCCCCACACACTGAAACCCCTTCCTCACGCACTGAAACACCTTCCCCACACATTGAAACCCTTCCCCACACACTGAAACACCTTCCCCACACACTGAAACACTTCCCCACTCACTGAAACACCTTCCCCAGACACTGGAAAACCTTCCCACACACTAAAACCCCTTCCCCACACACTGAAACACGTTCCCCACACACTGATACACCTTCACCACATACAGAAATACCATCCCCCCACACTGAAACACCTTTCCCACAGACTGATACCCCTTCCCCACACACTGGAACCCTACCCCACACACTGAAACACCTTCCCCAAACACTGAATCCCCTTCCCCACATACTGAAACAGCTTCCACACACACTGAAACCGCTTCCCCAAACACTGAAACACCTACCCCACACACTGAAACACCTTCCCCACACACTGAAACACCTTCCCCACACACTGAAACCCCTTCCGCACACACTGAAACACCTTCCCCACACACTGAAATCCTTCCCCACACACTGAAACCCCTTCCCCACACACTGAAACACTTCCCCACACATTGAAACACCGTCCCCACACACTGAAACACCTACCCAACAAACTGAAACCCCTTCCCCACACACTGAAACACCTTCCCCACGCAACAAAACACCTTCCCACACGCTGAAACCCCTTCCGCACACACTGAAACACCATTCCCACACACTGTATCACCTTCCCCACACACTGAAACACCTTCCACTCACACTGAAACGCATTCCCCGCACACTGCAACACATCACCACACACTGAAACACATTCCCACACGCTGAAACCCCTTCCCCACTCACTGTAACCCTTCCCAAAACACTGACACCCATTCACCACACACTGAAACACATTCCCCACACACTGAAACCCTTCCAAACACACTGAAACACATTCCCCACACACTGAAACCCCTTCCCCACACACTGAAACCCCTTCTGCACACACTGAAACACCGTCCCCACACACTGATAACCCTTCCCCACACACTGAAACCCCTTCCGCACATTCTGAAACACCTTCCCCACACACTGAAACCCCTTCCGCACACACTGAAACCCCTTCCGCACACAGTGAAAACCTTCCCCACACACTGAAACACCTTCCCCACACACTGAAACCCCTTCCGCACACACTGAAACACCTTCCCCACACACTGAAACTCTTCCCCACACACTGAAACACCTTCCCCACACACTGAAACTCTTCCCCACATACTGAAACCCCTTCCCCACACACTGAAACACGTTACCCACACACTGAAACCACTTCCCCACACACTGAAACCACTTCCCCACACACTGAAACACCTTCCCCATACACTGAAACACCTTCCCCACACACTGAAACCCCTTCCTCACGCACTGAAACACCTTCCCCACACACTGAAACCCTTCCCCACACACTGAAACACCTTCCCCACACACTGAAACACTTCCCCACTCACTGAAACACCTTCCCCAGACACTGGAAAACCTTCCCCACACACTGAAACCCCTTCCCCACACACTGAAACACCTTCCCCAAACACATTGAAACCCCTTCTACACACGCTGAAACACCTTCCCCACACACTGAAACCCCTTCCGCATACAATGAAACCCATCCCCACACAATAAAACCCATCCCCACACACTGAAAACCATCCCCACACAATGAAACACCTTCCCCACACACTGAAACCCTTCCCGACACACTGAAACACATCCCCACACACTGAAACACATCCCCACACACTAAAACACCTTCCCCACACACTAAAACCCCTTCCCACACACTGAAACACGTTCCCCACACACTGAAACACCTTCACCACACACAGAAATACCATCCCCACACACTGAAACACCTTTCCCACAGACTGATACCCCTTCCCCACATACTGAAACCCCTTCCCCACACACTGAAACACCTTACCCACACACTGAAACCACTTCCCCACACACTGAAACCACTTCCCCACACACTGAAACACCTTCCCCAGACACTGAAACACCTTCCCCACACACTGAAACCCCTTCCTCACGCACTGAAACACCTTCCCCACACATTGAAACACTTCCCCACACACTGAAACACCTTCCCCACACACTGAAACACTACCCCACTCACTGAAACACCTTCCCCAGACACTGGAAAACCTTCCCACACACTAAAACCCCTTCCCCACACACTGAAACACGTTCCCCACACTCTGAAACACCTTCACCACATACAGAAATACCATCCCCCCACACTGAAACACCTTTCCCACAGACTGATACCCCTTCCCCACACACTGGAACCCTACCCCACACACTGAAACACCTTCCCCAAACACTGAATCCCCTTCCCCACATACTGAAACAGCTTCCACACACACTGAAACCGCTTCCCCAAACACTGAAACACCTACCCCACACACTGAAACACCTTCCCCACACACTGAAACACCTTCCCCACACACTGAAACCCCTTCCGCACACACTGAAACACCTTCCCCACACACTGAAATCCTTCCCCACACACTGAAACCCCTTCCCCACACACTGAAACACTTCCCCACACATTGAAACACCGTCCCCACACACTGAAACACCTACCCAACAAACTGAAACCCCTTCCCCATACACTGAAACACCTTCCCCACGCAACAAAACACCTTCCCACACGCTGAAACCCCTTCCGCACACACTGAAACACCATTCCCACACACTGTATCACCTTCCCCACACACTGAAACACCTTCCACTCACACTGAAACGCATTCCCCGCACACTGCAACACATCACCACACACTGAAACACATTCCCACACGCTGAAACCCCTTCCCCACTCACTGTAACCCTTCCCAAAACACTGACACCCATTCACCACACACTGAAACACATTCCCCACACACTGAAACCCTTCCAAACACACTGAAACACATTCCCCACACACTGAAACCCCTTCCCCACACACTGAAACCCCTTCTGCACACACTGAAACACCGTCCCCACACACTGATAACCCTTCCCCACACACTGAAACCCCTTCCGCACATTCTGAAACACCTTCCCCACACACTGAAACCCCTTCCGCACACACTGAAACCCCTTCCGCACACAGTGAAAACCTTCCCCACACACTGAAACACCTTCCCCACACACTGAAACCCCTTCCGCACACACTGAAACACCTTCCCCACACACTGAAACTCTTCCCCACACACTGAAACACCTTCCCCACACACTGAAACTCTTCCCCACATACTGAAACCCCTTCCCCACACACTGAAACACGTTACCCACACACTGAAACCACTTCCCCACACACTGAAACCACTTCCCCACACACTGAAACACCTTCCCCATACACTGAAACACCTTCCCCACACACTGAAACCCCTTCCTCACGCACTGAAACACCTTCCCCACACACTGAAACCCTTCCCCACACACTGAAACACCTTCCCCACACACTGAAACACTTCCCCACTCACTGAAACACCTTCCCCAGACACTGGAAAACCTTCCCCACACACTGAAACCCCTTCCCCACACACTGAAACACCTTCCCCAAACACATTGAAACCCCTTCTACACACGCTGAAACACCTTCCCCACACACTGAAACCCCTTCCGCATACAATGAAACCCATCCCCACACAATAAAACCCATCCGCACACACTGAAAACCATCCCCACACAATGAAACACCTTCCCCACACACTGAAACCCTTCCCGACACACTGAAACACATCCCCACACACTGAAACACATCCCCACACACTAAAACACCTTCCCCACACACTAAAACCCCTTCCCACACACTGAAACACGTTCCCCACACACTGAAACACCTTCACCACACACAGAAATACCATCCCCACACACTGAAACACCTTTCCCACAGACTGATACCCCTTCCCCACATACTGAAACCCCTTCCCCACACACTGAAACACCTTACCCACACACTGAAACCACTTCCCCACACACTGAAACCACTTCCCCACACACTGAAACACCTTCCCCAGACACTGAAACACCTTCCCCACACACTGAAACCCCTTCCTCACGCACTGAAACACCTTCCCCACACATTGAAACACTTCCCCACACACTGAAACACCTTCCCCACACACTGAAACACTTCCCCACTCACTGAAACACCTTCCCCAGACACTGGAAAACCTTCCCACACACTAAAACCCCTTCCCCACACACTGAAACACGTTCCCCACACTCTGAAACACCTTCACCACATACAGAAATACCATCCCCCCACACTGAAACACCTTTCCCACAGACTGATACCCCTTCCCCACACACTGGAACCCTACCCCACACACTGAAACACCTTCCCCAAACACTGAATCCCCTTCCCCACATACTGAAACAGCTTCCACACACACTGAAACCGCTTCCCCAAACACTGAAACACCTACCCCACACACTGAAACACCTTCCCCACACACTGAAACACCTTCCCCACACACTGAAACCCCTTCCGCACACACTGAAACACCTTCCCCACACACTGAAATCCTTCCCCACACACTGAAACCCCTTCCCCACACACTGAAACACTTCCCCACACATTGAAACACCGTCCCCACACACTGAAACACCTACCCAACAAACTGAAACCCCTTCCCCATACACTGAAACACCTTCCCCACGCAACAAAACACCTTCCCACACGCTGAAACCCCTTCCGCACACACTGAAACACCATTCCCACACACTGTATCACCTTCCCCACACACTGAAACACCTTCCACTCACACTGAAACGCATTCCCCGCACACTGCAACACATCACCACACACTGAAACACATTCCCACACGCTGAAACCCCTTCCCCACTCACTGTAACCCTTCCCAAAACACTGACACCCATTCACCACACACTGAAACACATTCCCCACACACTGAAACCCTTCCAAACACACTGAAACACATTCCCCACACACTGAAACCCCTTCCCCACACACTGAAACCCCTTCTGCACACACTGAAACACCGTCCCCACACACTGATAACCCTTCCCCACACACTGAAACCCCTTCCGCACATTCTGAAACACCTTCCCCACACACTGAAACCCCTTCCGCACACACTGAAACCCCTTCCGCACACAGTGAAAACCTTCCCCACACACTGAAACACCTTCCCCACACACTGAAACCCCTTCCGCACACACTGAAACACCTTCCCCACACACTGAAACTCTTTCCCACACACTGAAACACCTTCCCCACACACTGAAACTCTTCCCCACATACTGAAACCCCTTCCCCACACACTGAAACACGTTACCCACACACTGAAACCACTTCCCCACACACTGAAACCACTTCCCCACACACTGAAACACCTTCCCCATACACTGAAACACCTTCCCCACACACTGAAACCCCTTCCTCACGCACTGAAACACCTTCCCCACACACTGAAACCCTTCCCCACACACTGAAACACCTTCCCCACACACTGAAACACTTCCCCACTCACTGAAACACCTTCCCCAGACACTGGAAAACCTTCCCCACACACTGAAACCCCTTCCCCACACACTGAAACACCTTCCCCAAACACATTGAAACCCCTTCTACACACGCTGAAACACCTTCCCCACACACTGAAACCCCTTCCGCATACAATGAAACCCATCCCCACACAATAAAACCCATCCCCACACACTGCAAACCATCCCCACACAATGAAACACCTTCCCCACACACTGAAACCCTTCCCGACACACTGAAACACATCCCCACACACTGAAACACATCCCCACACACTAAAACACCTTCCCACACACTAAAACCCCTTCCCACACACTGAAACACGTTCCCCACACACTGAAACACCTTCACCACACACAGAAATACCATCCCCACACACTGAAACACCTTTCCCACAGACTGATACCCCTTCCCCACATCCTGAAACCCCTTCCCCACACACTGAAACACCTTACCCACACACTGAAACCACTTCCCCACACACTGAAACCACTTCCCCACACACTGAAACACCTTCCCCAGACACTGAAACACCTTCCCCACACACTGAAACCCCTTCCTCACGCACTGAAACACCTTCCCCACACATTGAAACCCTTCCCCACACACTGAAACACCTTCCCCACACACTGAAACACTTCCCCACTCACTGAAACACCTTCCCCAGACACTGGAAAACCTTCCCCACACACTGAAACCCCTTCCCCACACACTGAAACACCTTCCCCAAACACATTGAAACCCCTTCTACACACGCTGAAACACCTTCCCCACACACTGAAACCCCTTCCGCATACAATGAAACCCATCCCCACACAATAAAACCCATCCCCACACACTGAAAACCATCCCCACACAATGAAACACCTTCCCCACACACTGAAACCCTTCCCGACACACTGAAACACATCCCCACACACTGAAACACATCCCCACACACTAAAACACCTTCCCCACACACTAAAACCCCTTCCCCACACACTGAAACACGTTCCCCACACACTGAAACACCTTCACCACACACAGAAATACCATCCCCCCACACTGAAACACCTTTCCCACAGACTGATACCCCTTCCCCACACACTGGAACCCTACCCCACACACTGAAACACCTTCCCCAAACACTGAATCCCCTTCCCAACATACTGAAACAGCTTCCACACACACTGAAACCGCTTCCCCAAACACTGAAACACCTACCCCACACACTGAAACACCTTCCCCACACACTGAAACACCTTCCCCACACACTGAAACCCCTTCCGCACACACTGAAACACCTTCCCCACACACTGAAACCCTTCCCCACACACTGAAACCCCTTCCCCACACACTGAAACACTTCCCCACACATTGAAACACCGTCCCCACACACTGAAACACCTACCCCACAAACTGAAACCCCTTCCCCACACACTGAAACACCTTCCCCACGCAACAAAACACCTTCCCACACGCTGAAACCCCTTCTGCACACACTGAAACACCTTTCCCACACACTGCAGCACCTTCCCCACGCACTGAAACACCTTCCACTCACACTGAAACGCATTCCCCGCACACTGCAACACATCACCACACACTGAAACACATTCCCACACGCTGAAACCCCTTCCCCACTCACTGTAACCCTTACCAAAACACTGACACCCATTCACCACACACTGAAACACATTCCCCACACACTGAAACCCTTCCAAACACACTGAAACACATTCCCCACACACTGAAACCCCTTCCCCACACACTGAAACCCCTTCTGCACACACTGAAACACCTTCCCCACACACTGATAACCCTTCCCCACACACTGAAACCCCTTCCGCACATTCTGAAACACCTTCCCCACACACTGAAACCCCTTCCGCACACACTGAAACCCCTTCCGCACACAGTGAAAACCTTCCCCACACACTGAAACACCTTCCCCACACACTGAAACCCCTTCCGCACACACTGAAACACCTTCCCCACACACTGAAACTCTTCCCCACACACTGAAACACCTTCCCCACACACTGAAACTCTTCCCCACATACTGAAACCCCTTCCCCACACACTGAAACACCTTACCCACACACTGAAACCACTTCCCCACACACTGAAACCACTTCCCCACACACTGAAACACCTTCCCCAGACACTGAAACACCTTCCCCACACACTGAAACCCCTTCCTCACGCACTGAAACACCTTCACCACACACTGAAACCCCTCCCCACACACTGAAACACCATCCCCACACACTGAAACACTTCCCCACTCACTGAAACACCTTCCCCAGACACTGGAAAACCTTCCCCACACAATGAAACCCCTTCCCCACACACTGAAACACCTTCCCCAAACACATTGAAACCCCTTCTACACACGCTGAAACACCTTCCCCACACAGTGAAACCCCTTCCGCATACAATGAAACCCATCCCCACACAATAAAACCCATCCCCACACACTGAAAACCATCCCCACACAATGAAACACCTTCCCCATACACTGAAACCCTTGCCGACACAATGAAACACATCCCCACACACTGAAACACATCCCCACACACTAAAACACCTTCCCCACACACTAAAACCCCTTCCGCACACACTGAAACACGTTCCCCACACACTGAAACACCTTCACCACACACAGAAATACCATCCCCCCTCACTGAAACACCTTTCCCACAGACTGATACCCCTTCCCCACACACTGGAACCCTACCCCACACACGGAAACACCTTCCCCAAACACTGAATCCCCTTCCCCACATACTGAAACAGCTTCCACACACACTGAAACAGCTTCCCCAAACACTGAAACACCTACCCCACACACTGAAACACCTTCCCCACACACTGAAACACATTCCCCGCACACTGAAACCCCTTCCACACACACTGAAACACCTTCCCCACACACTGAAATCCTTCCCCACACACTGAAACCCCTTCCCCACACACTGAAACACTTCCCCACACATTGAAACACCGTCCCCACACACTGAAACACCTACCCCACAAACTGAAACCCCTTCCCCACACACTGAAACACCTTCCCCACGCAACAAAACACCTTCCCACACGCTGAAACCCCTTCCGCTCACACTGAAACACCTTTCCCACACACTGTAGCACCTTCCCCACACACTGAAACACCTTCCACTCACACTGAAACGCATTCCCCGCACACTGCAACACATCACCACACACTGAAACACATTCCCACACGCTGAAACCCCTTCCCCACTCACTGTAACCCTTCCCAAAACACTGACACCCATTCACCACACACTGAAACACATTCCCCACACACTGAAACCCTTCCAAACACACTGAAACAAATTCCCCACACACTGAAACCCCTTCCCCACACACTGAAACCCCTTCTGCACACACTGAAACACCTTCCCCACACACTGATAACCCTTCCCCACACACTGAAACCCCTTCCGCACATTCTGAAACACCTTCCCCACACACTGAAACCCCTTCCGCACACACTGAAACCCCTTCCGCACACAGTGAAAACCTTCCCCACACACTGAAACACCTTCCCCACTCACTGAAACACATCCCCACACACTTAAACCCCCTCCCTAAAGAATGAAACAAATCCCCACACACAGAAACCCCTTCCCCACACACACTGAAACACCTTCCTCACACACTGACACTCCTTCCCCACACACTGAAACCCTTTCCGCACACAGTGAAACCCTTCCCCACACACAGAAATACCTTCCCCACACCCTGAAACACATTCCCACACACTGAAAACCCTTCCCCACACACTCAAACACCTTCTCCACCCACTGAAACACCTTCCCCACACACTGAAACACCTTCCCCACACACTGAAACCCCTTCTGCACACACTGAATTATCTTCCTCACTCACTGAAAACCTTCCCCACACACTGAAACCCCTTCCCCACACACTGAAACAACTTCCCCACAGACTGAAACCCCTTCCCCGCACACTGAAACACCTACCCCACACACTGGAACACTTCCCCACACACTGAAACACCTTCCCCACACACTGAAACTCTTCCCCACACACTGAAACCCCTTCCCCACACACTGAAACACCTTCCCCACACACTGAAACAACTTCCCCACACACTGAAACCCCTTCCCCACAACTGAAACACCTTCCCCATACACTGAAACACCTTCCCCACACACTGAAACCACTTCCGCACGCACTGAAACACCTTCCCCACACACTGAAACCCTTCCCCAAACACTGAAACACCTACCCCACACACTGAAAAACTTCCCCACTCACTGAAACACCTTCCCCAGACACTGGAAACCCTTCCACACACAGTGAAACACTTTCCCCACACACTGAAACCCCTTCCGCATACAATGAAACCCATCCCCACACACTGAAAACCATCCCCACACAATGAAACACCTTCCCCACACACCGAAACCATTCCCGACACACTGAAACACATTCCCACACACTGAAACACAACCCCACACACTAAAACACCTTCCCCACACACTAAAACCCCTTCCCCACACACTGAAACACGTTCCCCACACACTGAAACACCTTCCCCACACACAGAAATACCATCCCCCCACACTGAAACACCTTTCCCACAGACTGAAACCCCTTCCCCACACCCTGGAACCCTACCCCACACACTGAAACACCTTCCCCAAACACTGAAACCCCTTCCCCACACACGGAAACAGCTTCCTCACACACTGAAACCGCTTCCCCAAACACTGAAACACCTACCCCAGACACTGAAACACCTTCCCCACACACTGAAACACCTTCCCCACACACTGAAACCCCTTCCGCACACACTGAAACCCCTTCCCACACATTGAAACACCTTCCCCACACACTGAAACACCTTCCCCACACACTGAAACCCCTTCCCCACACACTGCAACCATTCCCCAAACTGAAACACATTCACCACACACTGAAACGCAATCCCCACACACTGAAACCCTTCCAAACACACAGAATCACAATTCCCACACACTGAAACCCCTTCCCCACACACTGAAACGCCTTCCCCACACACTGAAACACCTTCCCCACACACTGAAACCACTTCCGCATACAATGCAACTCATCCCCAAACACTGAAACCCATCGCCACACACTGAAACCCATTCCCACACACTGAAACACCTTCCCCAGACACTGAAACCCTTCCCCACACACTGAAACACATCTCCACAAACTGATACACATCCCCACACACTGAAACACCTTCCCCACATACTGAAACCCCTTCCTCACACACTAAAACACCTTCCCCACACACTGAAACATCTTCGCCATACACTGAAATACCATCCCCACACACTGAAACACCTTCCCCACACACTGAAACCCCTTCTGCACACACTGAATTATCTTCCTCACTCACTGAAAACCTTCCCCACACACTGAAACCCCTTCCCCACACACTGAAACAACTTCCCCACAGACTGAAACCCCTTCCGCACACACTGAAACACCTTCCCCACACACTGAAACAATTCCCCACACACTGAAACACCTTCCCCACACATTGAAACTCTTCCCCACACACTGAAACCCCTTCCCCACACACTGAAACAACTTCCCCACACACTGAAACAACTTCCCCACACACTGAAACCCCTTCGCCACACACTGAAACACCTTCCCCATACACTGAAACACATTCCCCACACACTGAAACCCCTTCCGCACGCACTGAAACACCTTCCCCACACACTGAAACCCTTCCCCAATCACTGAAACACCTACCCCACACACTGAAACACTTCCCCACTCACTGAAACACCTTCCCCAGACACTGGAAACCCTTCCCCACACACTGAAACCCCTTCCCCACACACTGAAACACCTTCCCACACACTGAAACCCCTTCCACACACAGTGAAACACTTTCCCCACACACTGAAACCCCTTCCGCATACAATGAAACCCATCCCCACACACTAAAACACCTTTCCGACAGACTGAAACCCCTTCCCCAAACACTGAAACCCTACCCCACACACTGAAACACTTTCCCCAAACACTGAAACCCCTTCACCACACACGGAAACACTTCCTCACACACTGAAACCGCTTCCCCAAACACTGAAACACCTTCCCCAGACACTGAATCACCTTCCCCACACACTGAAACACCTTCCCCACACACTGAAACCCCTTCCGCACACACTGAAACCCCTTCCCACACATTGAAACACCTTCCCCACACACTGAAACACCTTCCCCACACACTGCAACCATTCCCCATACACTGAAACCCATTCACCACACACTGAAACGCAATCCGCACACACTGAAACCCTTCCAAACACACAGAATCACAATTCCCACACACTGAAACCCCTTCCCCACACATTGAAACGCCTTCCCCACACACTGAAACACCTTCCCCACACACTGAAACCACTTCCGCATACAATGCAACTCATCCCCAAACACTGAAACCCATCGCCACACACTGAAACCCATTCCCACACACTGAAACACCTTCCCCACACACTGAAACCCTTCCCCACACACTGAAACACATCTCCACAAACTGATACACTTCCCCAAACACTGAAACACCTACCCCACACACTGAAACACTTCCCCACTCACTGAAACACCTTCCCCAGACACTGGAAACCCTTCTCCACAGACTGAAACCCCTTCCCCACACACTGAAACACCTTCCCCACACACTGAAACCCCTTCCACACACAGTGAAACACTTTCCCCACACACTGAAACCCCTTCCGCATACAATGAAACCCATCCCCACACAATAAAACCCATCCCCACACACTGAAAACCATCCCCACACAATGAAACACCTTCCCCACACACCGAAACCCTTCCCGACACACTGAAACACATCCCCACACACTGAAACACATCCCCACACACTAAAACACCTTCCCCACACACTAAAACCCCTTCCCCACACACTGAAACACGTTCCCCACACACTGAAACACCTTCCCCACACACAGAAATACCATCCCCCCACACTAAAACACCTTTCCGACAGACTGAAACCCCTTCCCCACACACTGGAACCCTACCCCACACACTGAAACACCTTCCCCAAACACTGAAACCCCTTCCCCACACACGGAAACAGCTTCCTCACACACTGAAACCGCTTCCCCAAACACTGAAACACCTACCCCAGACACTGAAACACCTTCCCCACACACTGAAACACCTTCCCCACACACTGAAACCCCTTCCGCACACACTGAAACCCCTTCCCACACATTGAAACACCTTCCCCACACACTGAAACACCTTCCCCACACACTGAAACCCCTTCCCCACACACTGCAACCATTCCCCATACACTGAAACCCATTCACCACACACTGAAACGCAATCCCCACACACTGAAACCCTTCCAAACACACAGAATCACAATTCCCACACACTGAAACCCCTTCCCCACACATTGAAACGCCTTCCCCACACACTGAAACACCTTCCCCACACACTGAAACCACTTCCGCATACAATGCAACTCATCCCCAAACACTGAAACCCATCGCCACACACTGAAACCCATTCCCACACACTGAAACACCATCCCCACACACTGAAACCCTTCCCCACACACTGAAACACATCTCCACAAACTGATACACTTCCCCAAACACTGAAACACCTACCCCACACACTGAAACACTTCCCCACTCACTGAAACACCTTCCCCAGACACTGGAAACCCTTCCCCACACACTGAAACCCCTTCCCCACACACTGAAACTCCTTCCCCACACACTGAAACCCCTTCCACACACAGTGAAACACTTTCCCCACACACTGAAATCCCTTCCGCATACAATGAAACCCATCCCCACACAATAAAACCCATCCCCACACACTGAAAACCATCCCCACACAATGAAACACCTTCCCCACACACCGAAACCCTTCCCGACACACTGAAACACATCCCCACACACTGAAACACATCCCCACACACTAAAACACCTTCCCCACACACTAAAACCCCTTCCCCACACACTGAAACACGTTCCCCACACACTGAAACACCTTCCCCACACACAGAAATACCATCCCCCCACACTGAAACACCTTCCCCAAACACTGAAACCCCTTCCCCACACACTGAAACCGCTTCCCCAAACACTGAAACACCTACCCCAGACACTGAAACACCTTCCCCACACACTGAAACACCTTCCCCACACACTGAAACCCCTTCCGCACACACTGAAACCCCTTCCCACACATTGAAACACCTTCCCCACACACTGAAACACCTTCCCCACACACTGAAACCCCTTCCCCACACACTGCAACCATTCCCCAAACTGAAACACATTCACCACACACTGAAACGCAATCCCCACACACTGAAACCCTTCCAAACACACAGAATCACAATTCCCACACACTGAAACCCCTTCCCCACACACTGAAACGCCTTCCCCACACACTGAAACACCTTTCCCACACACTGAAACCACTTCCGCATACAATGCAACTCATCACCAAACACTGAAACCCATCGCCACACACTGAAACCCATTCCCACAAACTGAAACACCTTCCCCACACACTGAAACCCTTCCCCACACACTGAAACACATCTCCACAAACTGATACACATCCCCACACACTGAAACACCTTCCCCACATACTGAAACCCCTTCCTCACACACTAAAACACATTCCCCACACACTGAAACACCTTCGCCATACACTGAAATACCATCCCCACACACTGAAACACCTTCCCCACACACTGAAACCCCTTCTGCACACACTGAATTATCTTCCTCACTCACTGAAAACCTTCCCCACACACTGAAACCCCTTCCCCACACACTGAAACAACTTCCTCACAGACTGAAACCCCTTCCGCACACACTGAAACACCTTCCCCACACACTGAAACACTTCCCCACACACTGAAACACCTTCCCCACACACTGAAACTCTTCCCCACACACTGAAACCCCTTCCCCACACACTGAAACACCTTCCCCACACACTGAAACAGCTTCCCCACACACTGAAACCCCTTCGCCACACACTGAAACACCTTCCCCATACACTGAAACACCTTCCCCACACACTGAAACCCCTTCCGCACGCACTGAAACACCTTCCCCACACACTGAAACCCTTCCCCAAACACTGAAACACCTACCCCACACACTGAAACACTTCCCCACTCACTGAAACACCTTCCCCAGACACTGGAAACCCTTCCCCACACACTGAAACCCCTTCCCCACACACTGAAACACCTTCCCCACACACTGAAACCCCTTCCACACACAGTGAAACACTTTCCCCACACACTGAAACCCCTTCCGCATACAATGAAACCCATCCCCACACAATAAAACCCATCCCCACACACTGAAAACCATCCCCACACAATGAAACACCTTCCCCACACACCTAATCCCTTCCCGACACACTGAAACACATCCCCACACACTGAAACACATCCCCACACACTAAAACACCTTCCCCACACACTAAAACCCCTTCCCCACACACTGAAACACGTTCCCCACACACTGAAACACCTTCCCCACACACAGAAATACCATCCCCCCACACTAAAACACCTTTCCGACAAACTGAAACCCCTTCCCCACACACTGGAACCCTACCCCACACACTGAAGCATCTTCCCCAAACACTGACACCCCTTCCCCACACACGGAAACAGCTTCCCCAGACACTGAAACACCTTCCCCACACACTGAAACACCTTCCCCACACACTGAAACCCCTTCCGCACACACTGAAACCCCTTCCCACACATTGAAACACCTTCCCCACACACTGAAACACCTTCCCCACACACTGAAACCCCTTCCCCACACACTGCAACCATTCCCCAAACACTGAAACCCATTCACCACACACTGAAACGCAATCCCCACACACTGAAACCCTTCCAAACACACAGAATCACAATTCCCACACCCTGAAACCCCTTCCCCGCACATTGCAACGCCTTCCCCACACACTGAAACACCTTCCCCACACACTGAAACGACTTCCGCATACAATGCAACTCATCCCCAAACACTGAAACCCATCGCCACACACTGAAACCCATTCCCACACACTGAAACACCTTCCCCAGACACTGAAACCCTTCCCCACACACTGAAACACATCTCCACAAACTGATAAACATCCCCACACACTGAAACACCTTCCCCACACACTGAAACCCCTTCCTCACACACTAAAACACCTTCCCCACACACTGAAACACCTTCGCCATACACTGAAATACCATCCCCACACACTGAACCACCTTTCCCAGACACTGAAACCCCATCCCCAGACACTTAAACACCTTCCACACATACTGCCACACCTTCCCCACACCATGAAATACCATCCAAACACACTGGAACACCTATCCCACACACTGAAACCCCTTCCCCACACACTGGAACCCTATCCCAACCACTGAAACACCTTCCCCAAACACTGAAACCCCTTAGCCACACACTGAAACAGCTTCCCCACACACTGAAATCCCTTCCCCACACACTGAAACACCTTCCCCACACACTGAAACACCTTCCCCACACACTGAAACCCCTTCCGCACACACTGAAACACCTTCCCCACACACTGAAACTCTTCCCCACACACTGAAACACCTTCCCCACACACGGAAACTCTTCCCCACACAGTGAAACCACTTCCCCACACACTGAAACCCGTTCCCCACACACTGAAACACCTTCCCCATACACTGAAACACCTTCCCCACACACTGAAACCCCTTCCGCACGCACTGAAACACCTTCCCCACACACTGAAACCCTTCCCCACACACTGAAACACCTTCCCCACACACTGAAACACTTCCCCACTCACTGAAACACCTTCCCCAGACACTGGAAACCCTTCCCCGCAAACTGAAACCCCTTCCCCACACACTGAAACACCTTCCCCACACACTGAAACCCCTTCCACATACACTGAAACACCTTCCCCACACACTGAAACCCCTTCCGCATACAATGAAACCCATCCCCACACAATAAATCCCATCCCCACACACTGAAAACCATCCCCACACAATGAAACACCTTCCCCACACACCGAAACCCTTCCCGACACACTGAAACACATCCCCACACACTGAAACACATCCCCACACACTAAAACACCTTCCCCACACATACAAAACCCCTTCCCCACACACTGAAACACGTTCCCCACACACTGAAACACCTTCCCCACACACAGAAATACCATCCCCCCACACTGAAACACATTTCCCACAGACTGAAACCTCTTCCCCACACACTGGAACCCTACCCCACACACTGAAACACCTTCCCCAAACACTGAAACCCCTTCCCCACACACTGAAACAGCTTCCTCACACACTGAAACCACTTCCCCAAACACTGAAACACCTACCCCACACACTGAAACACCTTCCCCACACACTGAAACAGCATCCCCACACACTGAAACCCCTTCCGCACACACTGAAACCCCTTCCCACACATTGAAACACCTTCCCCACACACTGAAACCCCTTCCGCACACACTGAAACATCTTCCCCACACACTGAAATCCTTCCCCACACACTGAAACCCCTTCCCGACACACTGAAACAACTTCCCCGCGCAACAAAACACCTTCCCCACACGCAGAAACCCCTTCTGCACACACTGAAACGCCTTCGCCACACACTGAAACCCATCCCCACACACTGAAACACCTTCCCCACACACTGAAGCACTTCCCACACATTGTAGCACCTTCCCCAAACACTGAAACACCTTCTACACACACTGAAACGCATTCCCCACACACTGTAACCCTTCCCCACACACTGAAACACATTCCCCACACACTGAAACCCTTCCCCACACACGGAAACACCTACCCCACACACTGAAACACCTTCCCCACACACTGAAACAACTTCCCCACACACTGAAACCCCTTCCCCACAAACTGAAACATCTTCCCCATGCACTGAAACACCTTCCCCACACACTGAAACACCTTCCCCACACACTGAAACACTTTCCCCACACACTGAAACACCTTCCCCACACACAGAAATACCATCCCCACACACTGCAAAGCCTTTGCCACACACTGGAACCCCTTCCCCACACACTGGAACCCAACCCCACACAATGAAACACCTTCCCCATAAAACTGAAACCCCTTCCCCACACACTGAAACAGCTTCCACACTCACTGAAAACGCTTCCCCAAACACAGAAACAACAACCCCACACACTGAAACACCTTCCCCACAGACTGAAACACCTTCCCCACACACTGAAACCCCTTCCGCACACACTGAAGCACTTTCCCCACTCACTGAAACACTTCCCCACACACTGAAACCCCTTCCCCACACACTGAAACCCTTCCCCACACACTGAAACCCCTTCCCACACATTGAAACACCTTCCCCACACACTGAAACACCTTCCCCACACACTGAAACTCCTTCCCCACACACAGAAACACCTTCCCCACGCAACAAAACACCTTCCTCACACACTGAAACCCCTTCCGCACACACTGAAACACCTTCCACACACTGAAATCCTTCCCCACACACTGAAACCCCTTCCCCACACACTGAAACAATTCGCCACACACTGAATCCCCTTCCCCACACACACTGAAACACCTTCCCCACACACTGAAACTCCTTCCCCACACACGGAAACCCCTTCCACACACAGTGAAACCCTTCCCCAAACACTGAAACCCCTTCTCCACACACTGAAACACATCCCCACACACGGAAACCCCTTCCCCCACACTGAAACACCTTCCCCACACACTGAAACCCCTTCCCCACACACTGAAACACCTTCCCCACACACTGAAACCACTTCCCCACACACTGAAACATCTTCCCCACACACTAAAAACCTTCCCCACACACTGAAACACCTTCCCCACACACTGAAACCCTTCCCCACACACGGAAACCCCTTCCCCACACACTGAAACACCTTTCCCACAGACTGAAACAACTTCCTGACACACTGAAACCTCTTCCCCACAAACTGAAACACGTTCCCCATACACTGAAACACCTTCCCCACACACTGAAACCCTTTCCGCACACTCTGAAACAAATTCCCCACACACCGAAACCCTTCCCCACACACTGAAACACCTTCCCCACACACTGAAACACTTCCCCACACACTGAAACTCCTTCCCCAGACACTGGAAAACCTTCCCACACACTGAAACACCTTCCCCACAGACTGAAACCCCTTCCTCACACACTAAAACACCTTCCCCACACACTGAAACACCTTCGCGATGCACAGAAATACCATCCCCACACACTCAACCACCTTTCCCACACACTGAATCCCCATCCCCAGACACTTACACACCTTCCACACATACTGAAACACCATCCCCACACCATGAAATACCATCCCCACACACTGGAACACCTATCCCACACACTGAAACCCCTTCCCCACACACTGGAACCCTACCCCATCCACTGAAACACCTTCCCCAAATACTGAAACCCCTTCCCCACACACTGAAACAGCTTCCCCACACACTGAAATCCCTTCCCCACACACTGAAACACCTTCCCCACACACTGGAACACCTTCCCCACACACTGAAACACCTTCCCCACACACTGAAACCCCTTCCGCACACACTGAAACACCTTCCCCACACACTGAAACTCTTCCCCACACACTGAAACACCATCCCCACACACTGAAACTCTTCCCCACACACTGAAACCCCTTCCCCACACACTGAAACACCTTACCCACTCACTGAAACAACTTCCCCACACACTGAAACCACTTCCCCACACACTGAAACACCTTCCCCATACACTGAAACACCTTCCCCACACACTGAAACCCCTTCCTCACGCACTGAAACACCTTCCCCACACACTGAAACCCTTCCCCACACACTGAAACACCTTCCCAACACACTGAAACACTTCCCCACTCACTGAAACACCTTCCCCAGACACTGGAAAACCTTCCCCACACACTGATAACCCTTCCCCACACACTGAAACCCCTTCCGCACATTCTGAAACACCTTCCCCACACACTTAAACCCCTTCCCTAAAGAATGAAACAAATCCCCACACACAGAAACCCCTTCCCCACACACACTGAAACACCTTCCTCACACACTGAAACTCCTTCCCCACACACTGAAACCCCTTCCGCACACAGTGAAAACATTCCCCACACACTGAAACACCGTACACACACACTGAAACACATCCCCACACACTTAAACCCCTTCCCTAAAGAATGAAACAAATCCCCACACACAGAAACCCCTTCCCCACACACACTGAAACACCTTCCTCACACACTGAAACTCCTTCCCCACACACTGAAACCCCTTCCGCACACAGTGAAACCCTTCCCCACACACAGAAATACCTTCCCCACACCCTGAAACACATTCCCACACACTGAAAACCCTTCCCCACACACTCAAACACCTTCTCCACCCACTGAAACACCTTCCCCACACACTGAAACACCTTCCCCACACACTGAAACCCCTTCTGCACACACTGAAACCCCTTCCCCACACACTGAAACCCCTTCTGCACACACTGAAACACCTTCCCCACACACTGATAACCCTTCCCCACACACTGAAACCCCTTCCGCACATTCTGAAACACCTTCCCCACACACTGAAACCCCTTCCGCACACACTGAAACCCCTTCCGCACACAGTGAAAACCTTCCCCACACACTGAAGCCCCTTCCCCACACACTGAAACACATCCCCACACACTTAAACCCCTTCCCTAAAGAATGAAACAAATCCCCACACACAGAAACCCCTTCCCCACACACACTGAAACACCTTCCTCACACACTGAAACTCCTTCCCCACACACTGAAACCCCTTCCGCACACAGTGAAACCCTTCCCCACACACAGAAATACCTTCCCCACACCCTGAAACACATTCCCACACACTGAAAACCCTTCCCCACACACTCAAACACCTTCTCCACCCACTGAAACACCTTCCCCACACACTGAAACACCTTCCCCACACACTGAAACCCCTTCTGCACACACTGAATTATCTTCCTCACTCACTGAAAAACTTCCCCACACACTGAAACCCCTTCCCCACACACTGCAACAACTTCCCCACACACTGAAACAACTTCCCCACACACTGAAACCCCTTCCCCACACACTGAAACACCTTCCCCATACACTGAAACACCTTCCCCACACACTGAAACCCCTTCCGCACACACTGAAACACCTTCCCCACACACCGAAACCCTTCCCCACACACTGAAACACCTTCCCCACACACTGAAACACTTCCCCACACACTGAAACTCCTTCCCCACACACTGGAAACCCTTCCCCACACACTGAAAACCCTTCCCCACACTCTGAAACACCTTCCCCACACACTGAAAGCCCTTCCCCACCCACCTTTACACCTTCCGCATACAATGCAACTCATCCCCAAACACTGCAAACCATCCCCACACACTGAAACCCCTTCCCCACACACTGGAACCCTACCCCACACTATGAAACACCTTCCCCACACACTGAAATCCCTTCCGCACACACTGAAACACCTTCCCCACACACTGAAACTCTTCCCCACACACTGAAACTCTTCCCCACACACTGAAAACGCTTCCCCACACACAGAAACACCAACCCCACACACTGAAACACCTTCCCCACAGACTGAAACACCTTCCCCACACACTGAAAACCCTTCCGCACACACTGAAGCACCTTCCCCACTCACTGAAACACTTCCCCACACACTGAAACCCCTTCCGCACACACTGAAACAGCTTCCCCACACACCGAAACCCTTCCCCACACACTGAAACACCTTCCCCACACACTGAAACACATCCCCACACACTGAAACTCCTTCCCCACACACTGAAAACCCTTCCCCACACACTGAAAACCCTTCCCCACACTCTGAAACACCTTCCCCACACACTGAAACCCCTTCTCCACACACCTTTACACCTTCCGCATACAATGCAACTCATCCCCACACACTGCAAACCATCCCCACACACTGAAACCCCTTCCCCACACACTGGAACCCTACCCCAAACTATGAAACACCTTCCTCACACACTGAAATCCCTTCCGCACACACTGAAACACCTTCCCCACACACTGAAACTCTTCCCCACACACTGAAACTCTTCCCCACACACTGAAAACGCTTCCGCACACACAGAAACACCAACCCCACACACTGAAACACCTTCCCCACAGACTGAAACACCTTCCCCACACACTGAAACCCCTTCCGCACACACTGAAGCACCTTCCCCACTCACTGAAACACTTCCCCACACACTGAAACCCCTTCCCCACACACTGAAACCCTTCCCCACACACTGAAACCACTTCCCACACATTGAAACACCTTCCCCACACACTGAAACACCTTCCCCACACACTGAAACCCCTTCCCCACACACATAAACACCTTCCCCACGCAACAAAACACCTTCCTCACACACTGAAACCCCTTCCGCACACACTGAAACACCTTCCACACACACTGAAACCCTTCCCCACACACTGAAACCCCTTCCCCACACACTGAAACAATTCGCCACGCACTGAATCTCCTTCCCCACACACACTGAAACACCTTCCCCACACACTGAAACACTTTCCCCACACACTGAAACACCTTCCCCACACACAGAAATACCATCCCCACACACTGCAATGCCTTTGCCACACACTGGAACCCCTTCCCCACACACTGGAACCCAACCCCACACAATGAAACACCTTCCCCATAAAACTGAAACCCCTTCTCCACACACTGAAACAGCTTCCCCACTCACTGAAAACGCTTCCCCACACACAGAAACACCAACCCCACACACTGAAACACCTTCCCCACAGACTGAAACACCTTCCCCACACACTGAAACCCCTTCCGCACACACTGAAGCACCTTCCCCACTCACTGAAACACTTCCCCACACTCTGCAACCCCTTCCCCACACACTGAAACACCTTCCCCACACACTGAAACACTTCCCCACTCACTGAAACACCTTCCCCAGACACTGGAAAACCTTCCCCACACTCTGATAACCCTTCCCCACACACTGAAACCCCTTCCGCACATTCTGAAACACCTTCCCCACACACTTAAACCCCTTCCCTAAAGAATGAAACAAATCCCCACACACAGAAACCCCTTCCCCACACACACTGAAACACCTTCCTCACACACTGAAACTCCTTCCCCACACACTGAAACCCCTTCCGCACACAGTGAAAACCTTCCCCACACACTGAAACACCGTACACACACACTGAAACACATCCCCACACACTTAAACCCCTTCCCTGAAGAATGAAACAAATCCCCACACACAGAAACCCCTTCCCCACACACACTGAAACACCTTCCTCACACACTGAAACTCCTTCCCCACACACTGAAACCCCTTCCGCACACAGTGAAACCCTTCCCCACACACAGAAATACCTTCCCCACACCCTGAAACACATTCCCACACACTGAAAACCCTTCCCCACACACTCAAACACCTTCTCCACCCACTGAAACACCTTCCCCACACACTGAAACACCTTCCCCACACACTGAAACCCCTTCTGCACACACTGAAACCCGTTCCCCACACAGTGAAACCCCTTCTGCACACACTGAAACACCTTCCCCTCACACTGATAACCCTTCCCCACACACTGAAACCCCTTCCGCACATTCTGAAACACCTTCCCCACACACTGAAACCCCTTCCGCACACACTGAAACCCCTTCCGCACACAGTGAAAACCTTCCCCACACACTGAAGCCCCTTCCCCACTCACTGAAACTCATCCCCACACACTTAAACCCCTTCCCTAAAGAATGAAACAAATCCCCACACACAGAAACCCCTTCCCCACACACACTGAAACACCTTCCTCACACACTGAAACTCCTTCCCCACACACTGAAACCCCTTCCGCACACAGTGAAACCCTTCCCCACACACAGAAATACCTTCCCCACACCCTGAAACACATTCCCACACACTGAAAACCCTTCCCCACACACTCAAACACCTTCTCCACCCACTGAAACACCTTCCCCACACACTGAAACACCTTCCCCACACACTGAAACCCCTTCTGCACACACTGAATTATCTTCCTCACTCACTGAAAACCTTCCCCACACACTGAAACCCCTTCCCCACACACTGCAACAACTTCCCCACACACTGAAACAACTTCCCCACACACTGAAACCCCTTCCCCACACACTGAAACACCTTCCCCATACACTGAAACACCTTCCCCACACACTGAAACCCCTTCCGCACACACTGAAACACCTTCCCCACACACCGAAACCCTTCCCCACACACTGAAACACCTTCCCCACACACTGAAACACTTCCCCACACACTGAAACTCCTTCCCCACACACTGGAAACCCTTCCCCACACACTGAAAACCCTTCCCCACACTCTGAAACACCTTCCCCACACACTGAAAGCCCTTCCCCAAACACCTTTACACCTTCCGCATACAATGCAACTCATCCCCAAACACTGCAAACCATCCCCACACACTGAAACCCCTTCCCCACACACTGGAACCCTACCCCACACTATGAAACACCTTCCCCACACACTGAAATCCCTTCCGCACACACTGAAACACCTTCCCCACACACTGAAACTCTTCCCCACACACTGAAACTCTTCCCCACACACTGAAAACGCTTCCCCACACACAGAAACACCAACCCCACACACTGAAACACCTTCCCCACAGACTGAAACACCTTCCCCACACACTGAAAACCCTTCCGCACACACTGAAGCACCTTCCCCACTCACTGAAACACTTCCCCACACACTGAAACCCCTTCCGCACACACTGAAACACCTTCCCCACACACCGAAACCCTTCCCCACACACTGAAACACCTTCCCCACACACTGAAACACATCCCCACACACTGAAACTCCTTCCCCACACACTGAAAACCCTTCCCCACACACTGAAAACCCTTCCCCACATTCTGAAACACCTTCCCCACACACTGAAACCCCTTCTCCACACACCTTTACACCTTCCGCATACAATGCAACTCATCCCCACACACTGCAAACCATCCCCACACACTGAAACCCCTTCCCCACACACTGGAACCCTACCCCAAACTATGAAACACCTTCCTCACACACTGAAATCCCTTCCGCACACACTGAAACACCTTCCCCGCACACTGAAACCCCTTCCCCACACACTGAAACATCTTCCCCACACACTGAAACCCCTTCCCCACACACTGAAACATCTTCCCCACACACTGAAACCCCTTCCCCACACACTGAAACATCTTCCCCACACACTAAAAACCTTCCCCACACACTGAAACACCTTCCCCACACACTGAAACCCTTCCCCACACACGGAATCCCCTTCCCCACACTATGAAACACCTTTCCCACATACTGAAACAACTTCCTGACACACTGAAACCCCTTCCCCACAAACTGAAACACGTTCCCCATACACTGAAACACCTTCCCCACACACTGAAACACCTTCCCCACACACTGAAACACTTCCCCACACACTGAAACTCCTTCCCCAGACACTTTAAAACCTTCCCACACACTGAAACACCTTCCCCACAGACTGAAACCCCTTCCTCACACACTGAAACACCTTCCCCACACACTGAAACACCTTCGCCATACACTGAAATACCTTCCCCACACACTCAACCACCTTTCCCACACACTGAAACCCCATCCCCAGACACTTACACACCTTCCACACATACTGATACACCATCCCCACACCATGAAATACCATCCCCACACACTGGAACACCTATCCCACACACTGAAACCCCTTCCCCACACACTGGAACCCTACCCCATCCACTGAAACACATTCCCCACACACTGAAACACCTTCCCCACACACTGGAACAGCTCCCCCACACACTGAAACACCTTCCCCACACACTGAAACCCCTTCCGCACACACTGAAACACCTTCCCCACACACTGAAACTCTTCCCCACACACTGAAACACCTTCCCCACACACTGAAACTCTTCCCCACACACTGAAACCCCTTCCCCACACACTGAAACAACTTCCCCACACACTGAAACAACTCCCCACACACTGAAACCCCTTCCCCACACACTGAAACAACTTCCCCATACACTGAAACACCTTCCCCACACACTGAAACCCCTTCCGCACACACTGAAACACCTTCCCCACACACCAAAACCCTTCCCCACACACTGAAACACCTTCCCCACACACTGAAACACTTCCCCACACACTGAAACTCCTTCCCCACACACTGGAAACCCTTCCCCACACACTGAAAACCCTTCCCCACACTCTGAAACACCTTCCCCACACACTGAAACCCCTTCCCCACACACCTTTACACCTTCCGCATACAATGCAACTCATCCCCACACACTGCAAACCATCCCCACATACTGAAACCCCTTCCCCACACACTGGAACCCTACCCCACACTATGAAACACCTTCCCCACACACTGAAATCCCTTCCGCACACACTGAAACACCTTCCCCACACACTGAAACTCTTCCCCACACACTGAAACTCTTCCCCACACACTGGAAACGCTTCCCCACACACAGAAACACCAGCCCCACACACTGAAACACCTTCCCCACAGACTGAAACACCTTCCACACACACTGAAACCCCTTCCGCACACACTGAAGCACGTTCCCCACTCACTGAAACACTTACCCACACACTGAAACCCCTTCCCCACACACTGAAACCCTTCCCCACACACTGAAACCCCTTCCCACACATTGATACACCTTCCCCACACACTGAAACACCTTCCCCACACACATAAACACCTTCCCCACGCAACAAAACACCTTCCTCACACACTGAAACCCCTTCCGCACACACTGAAACACCTTCCCCACACACTGAAACTCCTTCCCCACACACGGAAACCCCTTCCACACACAGTGAAACCCTTCCCCAAACACTGAAACCCCTTCTCAACACACTGAAACACATCCCCACACACTGAAACCCCTTCCCCATACACTGAAACATCTTCCCCACACACTGAAACCCCTTTCCCACACACTGAATCACCTTCCCCACACACTGAAACCCCTTCCCCACACACTGAAACATCTTCCCCACACACTAAAAACCTTCCCCACACACTGAAACACCTTCCCCACACACTGAAACCCTTCCCCACACACGGAAACCCCTTCCCCACACACTGAAACACCTTTCCCACATACTGAAACAACTTCCTGACACACTGAAACCCCTTCCCCACAAACTGAAACACGTTCCCCATACACTGCAACACCTTCCCCACACACTGAAACCCCTTCCGCACACTCTGAAACAAATTCCCCACACACCGAAACCCTTCCCCACACACTGAAACACCTTCCCCACACACTGAAACACTTCCCCACACACTGAAACTCCTTCCCCAGACACTGGAAAACCTTCCCACACACTGAAACACCTTCCCCACAGACTGAAACCCCTTCCTCACACACTAAAACACCTTCCCCACACACTGAAACACCTTCGCCATACACTGAAATACCTTCCCCACACACTCAACCACCTTTCCCACACACTGAAACCCCATCCCCAGACACTTACACACCTTCCACACATACTGAAACACCATCCCCACACCATGAAATACCATCCCCGCACACTGGAACACCTATCCCACACACTGAAACCCCTTCCCCACACACTGGAACCCTACCCCATCCACTGAAACACATTCCCCAAACACTGAAACCCCTCCCCACACACTGAAACAGCTTCCCCACACACTGAAATCCCTTCCCCACACACTGAAACACCTTCCCCACACACTGGAACAGCTTCCCCACACACTGAAACACCTTCCCCACACACTGAAACCCCTTCCGCACATACTAAAACACCTTCCCCACACACTGAAACTCTTCCCCACACACTGAAACACCTTCCCCACACACTGAAACTCTTCCCCACACACTGAAACCCCTTCCCCACACACTGAAACACCTTACCCACACACTGAAACAACTTCCCCACACACTGAAACCACTTCCCCACATACTGAAACACCTTCCCCATACACTGAAACACCTTCCCCACACACTGAAACCCCTTCCTCACGCACTGAAACACCTTCCCCACACACTGAAACCCTTCCCTTACACACTGAAACACCTTCCCCACACACTGAAACACTTCCCCAGTCACTGAAACACCTTCCCCAGACACTGGAAAACCTTCCCCACAAACTGAAATCCCTTCCACACACACTGAAACACCTTCCCCAAACACATTGAAACCCCTTCCACACATGCTGAAACACCTTCCCCACACACTGAGACCCCTTCCGCATACAATGAAACCCATCCCCACACAATAAAACCCATCCCCACACACTGAAAACCATCCCCACACAATGAAACACCTTCCCCACACACTGAAACCCTTCCCGACACACTGAAACACATCCCCACACACTGAAACACATCTCCACACACTAAAACACCTTCCCCACACACTAAAACCCCATCCCCACTCACTGAAACACGTTCCCCACACATTGAAACACCTTCCCCACACACAGAAATACCATCCATCCACACTGAAACATCTTTCCCACAGACTGAAACCCCTTCCCCACACACTGGAACCCGACATCACACACTGAAACACCTTCCCCAAACACTGAAACCCCAACCCCAGACACTTACACACCTTCCACACATACTGAAATACCATCCCCACACACTCAACCACCTTTCCCACACACTGAAATCCCATCCCCAGACACTTACACACCTTCCACACATACTGAAACACCATCCCCACACCATGAAATACCATCCCCACACACTGGAACACCTATCCCACACACTGAAACCCCTTCCCCACACACTGGAACCCTACCCCATCCACTGAAACACATTCCCCAAACACTGAAACCCCTCCCCACACACTGAAACAGCTTCCCCACACACTGAAATCCATTCCCCACACACTGAAACACCTTCCCCACACACTGGAACAGCTTCCCCACACACTGAAACACCTTCCCCACACACTGAAACCCCTTCCGCACACACTGAAACACCTTCCCCACACACTGAAACTCTTCCCCACACACTGAAACACCTTCCCCACACACTGAAACTCATCCCCACACACTGAAACCCCTTCCCCACACACTGAAACACCTTCCCCACACACTGAAAAACCTTCCCCACACACTGAAACACTTCCCCACACACTGAAACTCCTTCCCCACACACTGGAAACCCTTCCCCACACTCTGAAACACCTTCCCCACACACTGAAACCCCTTCCCCACACACCAAAACCGCTTCCGCATACAATGCAACTCATCCCCACACAGTGCAAACCATCCCCACACACTGAAACACCTTCCCCAAACATTGAAACCCTTGCCCACACACTGAAACCCCTTCCCCACACACTGAAACCCTTCCCTACACACTGAAAGCACTAGCCACACACTGAAACACGTGCCCCACACACTGAAACACCTTCCCCACACACTGAAACCCCTTCCCCACACAGTGAAACATCTTCCTCACACACCGAAACACCTTCCCCACACACTGAAACCCCTTCCGCACACACTGAAACACCTTTCACACACAATGAAACCCTCCCCACACACTGAAACAGCTTCCCCACACACTGAAACACCTTCCCCACACACTGGAAACCCTTCCCCACACACTGAAACCCCTTCCCCACACACTGAAACCCCTTCCCCACACACTGAAACACCTTCCCCACACACAGAAACAACTTCCCCACACACTGAAACCCCTTCCCCACACACTGAAACACCTTCCCCATAGACTGAAACACCTTCCCCACAAACTGAAACCCATTCCGCACACTCTGAAAGACCTTCCCCACATACCGAAACCCTTCCCCACACACTGAAACACCTTCCCCACACACTGAAACACTTCCCCACACACTGAAACACCTTCCCCACGCAACAAAACACCTTCCCACACGCTGAAACCCCTTCCGCACACACTGAAACACCTTTCCCACACACTGTAGCACCTTCCCCACACACTGAAACACCTTCCACACACACTGAAACGCATTCCACACACACTGCAACACATCACCACACACTGAAACACATTCCCACACGCTGAAACCCCTTCCCCACAGACTGATAACCCTTCCCCACACACTGAAACCACTTCCGCACATTCTGAAACACCTTCCCCACACACGGAAACCCCTTCCGCACACACTGAAATCCCTTCCGCACACAGTGAAAACCTTCCCCACACACTGAAACACCTTCCCCACACACTGAAACACAGCCCCACACACTTAAACCCCTTCCCAAAAGAATGAAACAAATCCCCACACACAGAAACCCCTTCCCCACCCACTGAAACACCTTCCGCACACAGTGAAACCCTTCCCCACACACTGAAATACCTTCCCCACACCCTGAAACACATTCCCACACACTGAAAACCCTTCCCCACACACTGAAACACCTTCTCCACCCACTGAAACACCTTCCCCACACACTGAAACACCTTCCCCACACACTGAAACCCCTTCTGCACATACTGAATTATCTTCCTCACTCACTGAAAACCTTGCCCACACACTGAAACACCTTGCCCACACCCTGAAACCCCTTCCCCACACACTGAAACAACTTCCCCACACACTGAAACAACTTCCCCACACACTGAAACCCCTTCCCCACACACTGAAACACCTTCCCCATACACTGAAACACCTTCCCCACACACTGAAACCCCTTCCGCACACATTGAAACACCTTCCCCACAGACCGAAACCCTTCCCCACAAACTGAAACACCTTCCCCACACCCTGAAACACTTCCCCACACACTGAAACTCCTTTCCCACACACTGGAAACCCTTCCCCACACACTTAAAACACTTCCCCACACTCTGAAACACCTTCCCCACACACTGATACCCCTTCCCCACACACTGAAACAGCTTACCCACACACCAAAACCCCTTCCGCATACAATGCAACTCATCCCCACACACTGCAAACCATCCCCACACACTGAAACCACTTCCCCACACACTGGAACCCTACCCCACACACTGAAACACCTTCCCCAAACACTGAAACCCTTTCCCCACACACTGAAACAGCTTCTATACACACTGAAACCCCTTCCCCACTCACTGAAACACCTTCCCCAAACACTGAGACACCTTCCCCACTCACTGAAAGCCCTTCCACACTCACTGAAACACCTTCCCCAAACACTGAAACCCTTCCCCACACACACTGAAACCCCTTCCCCACACACTGAAACCCTTCCCTACACACTGAAAGCACTTCCCACACACTGAAACACCTGCCCCACACACTGAAACACATTCCCCACACAATGAAACCCATTCCCAACACACTGAAACACCTTCCCCACACACAGAAACAACTTCCCCACACACTGAAACCCCTTCCCCACACACTGAAACACCTTCCCCATACACTGAAACACCTTCCCCACACACTGAAACCCATTCCGCACACTCTGAAACACATTCCCCACACACTGAAACCCCTTCCCCACACACTGAAACCCCTTCTGCACACACTGAAACACCTTCCCCACACACTGATAACCCTTCCCCACACACTGAAACCCCTTCCGCACATTCTGAAACACCTTCCCCACACACGGAAACCCCTTCCGCACACACTGAAAACCCTTCCGCACACAGTGAAAACCTTCCCCACACACTGAAACACCTTCCCCACACACTGAAACACAGCCCCACACACTTAAACCCCTTCCCAAAAGAATGAAACAAATCCCCACACACAGAAACCCCTTCCCCACACACTGAAACCCCTTCCGCACACAGTGAAACCCTTCCCCACACACTGAAATACATTCCCCACACCCTGAAACACATTCCCACACACTGAAAACCCTTCCCCACACACTGAAACACCTTCTCCACCCACTGAAACACCTTCCCCACACACTGAAACACCTTCCCCACACACTTAAACCCCTTCTGCACACACTGAATTATCTTCCTCACTCACTGAAAACCTTCCCCACACACTGAAACACCTTGCCCACACACTGAAACCCCTTCCCCACACACTGAAACAACTTCCCCACACACTGAAACAACTTCCCCACACACTGAAACCCCTTCCCCACACACTGGAACCCTACCCCACACACTGAAACACCTTCCCCAAACACAGAAACCCCTTCCCCACACACTGAAACAGCTTCTCCACACACTGAAACCCCTTCCCCACTCACTGAAACACCTTCCCCAAACACTGAGACACCTTCCCCACTCACTGAAAGCCCTTCCACACTCACTGAAACACCTTCCCCAAACACTGAAACCCTTCCCCACAAACAGAAACCCCTTCCCCACACACTGAAACCCTTCCCTACACGCTGAAAGCACTTCCCAAACACTGAAACACCTGCCCCACACACTGAAACACCTTCCCCACACACTGAAACCCCTTCCCCACACAGTGAAACTTCTTCCCCACACACCGAAACACCTTCCCCACACACTGAAACCCCTTCCGCACACACTGAAACACCTTCCCCACACAATGAAAACCTCCCCACACACTGAAACAGCTTCCCCACACACTGAAACACCTTCCCCACACACTGGAAACCCTTCCCCACACACTGAAACCCCTTCCCCACACACTGAAACCCCTTACCCACACACTGAAACCGATTCCCCACACACTGAAACACCTTCCCCACACACAGAAACAACTTCCCCACACACTGAAACCCCTTCCCCACTCACTGAAACACCTTCCCCATATACTGAAACACCTTCCCCACACACTGAAACACTTCCCCACACACTGAAACTCTTTCCCCAGACACTGGAAAACCTTCCCACACACTGAAACACCTTCCCCACAGACTGAAACCCCTTCCTCACACACTAAAACACCTTCCCCACACACTGAAACACCTTCGCGATACACAGAAATACCATCCCCACACACTCAACCACCTTTCCCACACACTGAATCCCCATCCCCAGACACTTACACACCTTCCACACATACTGAAACACCATCCCCACACCATGAAATACCATCCCCACACACTGGAACACCTATCCCACACACTGAAACCCCTTCCCCACACACTGGAACCCTACCCCATCCACTGAAACACCTTCCCCAAATACTGAAACCCCTTCCCCACACACTGAAACAGCTTCCCCACACACTGAAATCCCTTCCCCACACACTGAAACACCTTCCCCACACATTGGAACACCTTCCCCACACACTGAAACACCTTCCCCACACACTGAAACCCCTTCCGCACACACTGAAACACCTTCCCCACACACTGAAACTCTTCCCCACACACTGAAACACCATCCCCACACACTGAAACTCTTCCCCACACACTGAAACCCCTTCCCCACACACTGAAACACCTTACCCACTCACTGAAACAACTTCCCCACACACTGAAACCACTTCCCCACACACTGAAACACCTTCCCCATACACTGAAACACCTTCCCCACACACTGAAACCCCTTCCTCACG
This sequence comes from Heterodontus francisci, assembly GCF_036365525.1. NCBI lineage: Eukaryota > Metazoa > Chordata > Chondrichthyes > Heterodontiformes > Heterodontidae > Heterodontus > Heterodontus francisci. The sequence goes on along the minus strand of NC_090377.1, from coordinate 141,539,026 downwards.
CACTGAAACACCTTCCCCACACACTGAAACCCTTCCCCACACACTGAAACACCTTCCCCACACACTGAAACACTTCCCCACTCACTGAAACACCTTCCCCAGACACTGGAAAACCTTCCCCACACACTGATAACCCTTCTCCACACACTGAAACCCCTTCCGCACATTCTGAAACACCTTCCCCACACACTTAAACCCCTTCCCTAAAGAATGAAACAAATCCCCACACACAGAAACCCCTTCCCCACACACACTGAAACACCTTCCTCACACACTGAAACTCCTTCCCCACACACTGAAACCCCTTCCGCACACAGTGAAAACCTTCCCCACACACTGAAACACCGTACACACACACTGAAACACATCCCCACACACTTAAACCCCTTCCCTAAAGAATGAAACAAATCCCCACACACAGAAACCCCTTCCCCACACACACTGAAACACCTTCCTCACACACTGAAACTCCTTCCCCACACACTGAAACCCCTTCCGCACACAGTGAAACCCTTCCCCACACACAGAAATACCTTCCCCACACCCTGAAACACATTCCCACACACTGAAAACCCTTCCCCACACACTCAAACACCTTCTCCACCCACTGAAACACCTTCCCCACACACTGAAACACCTTCCCCACACACTGAAACCCCTTCTGCACACACTGAAACCCCTTCCCCACACACTGAAACCCCTTCTGCACACACTGAAACACCTTCCCCACACACTGATAACCCTTCCCCACTCACTGAAACCCCTTCCGCACATTCTGAAACACCTTCCCCACACACTGAAACCCCTTCCGCACACACTGAAACCCCTTCCGCACACAGTGAAAACCTTCCCCACACACTGAAACACCTTCCCCACACACTGAAACACATCCCCACACACTTAAACCCCTTCCCTAAAGAATGAAACAAATCCCCACACACAGAAACCCCTTCCCCACACACACTGAAACACCTTCCTCACACACTGAAACTCCTTCCCCACACACTGAAACCCCTTCCGCACACAGTGAAACCCTTCCCCACACACAGAAATACCTTCCCCACACCCTGAAACACATTCCCACACACTGAAAACCCTTCCCCACACACTCAAACACCTTCTCCACCCACTGAAACACCTTCCCCACACACTGAAACACCTTCCCCACACACTGAAACCCCTTCTGCACACACTGAATTATCTTCCTCACTCACTGAAAACCTTCCCCACACACTGAAACCCCTTCCCCACACACTGCAACAACTTCCCCACACACTGAAACAACTTCCCCACACACTGAAACCCCTTCCCCACACACTGAAACACCTTCCCCATACACTGAAACACCTTCCCCACACACTGAAACCCCTTCCGCAAACACTGAAACACCTTCCCCACACACCGAAACCCTTCCCCACACACTGAAACACTTTCCCCACACACTGAAACACTTCCCCACACACTGAAACTCCTTCCCCACACACTGGAAACCCTTCCCCACACACTGAAAACCCTTCCCCACACTCTGAAACACCTTCCCCACACACTGAAAGCCCTTCCCCACACACCTTTACACCTTCCGCATACAATGCAACTCATCCCCAAACACTGCAAACCATCCCCACACACTGAAACCCCTTCCCCACACACTGGAACCCTACCCCACACTATGAAACACCTTCCCCACACACTGAAATCCCTTCCGCACACACTGAAACACCTTCCCCACACACTGGAACTCTTCCCCACACACTGAAACTCTTCCCCACACACTGAAAACGCTTCCCCACACACAGAAACACCAACCCCACACACTGAAACACCTTCCCCACAGACTGAAACACCTTCCCCACACACTGAAACCCCTTCCGCACACACTGAAGCACCTTCCCCACTCACTGAAACACTTCCCCACACAATGAAACCTTTCCGCACACACTGAAACACCTTCCCCACACACCGAAACCCTTCCCCACACACTGAAACACCTTCCCCACACACTGAAACACATCCCCACACATTGAAACTCCTTCTCCACACACTGGAAACCCTTCCCCACACACTGAAAACCCTTCCCCACACTCTGAAACCCCTTCTCCACACACCTTTACACCATCCGCATACAATGCAACTCATCCACACACACTGCAAACCATCCCCACACACTGAAACCCCTTCCCCACACACTGGAACCCTACCCCAAAGTATGAAACACCTTCCTCACACACTGAAATCCCTTCCGCACACACTGAAACACCTTCCCCACACACTGAAACTCTTCCCCACACACTGAAACTCTTCCCCACACACTGAAAACGCTTCCGCACACACAGAAACACCAACCCCACACACTGAAACACCTTCCCCACAGACTGAAACACCTTCCCCACACACTGAAACCCCTTCCGCACACACTGAAGCACCTTCCCCACTCACTGAAACACTTCCCCACACACTGAAACCCCTTCCCCACACACTGAAACCCTTCCCCACACACTGAAACCACTTCCCACACATTGAAACACCTTCCCCACACACTGAAACACCTTCCCCACACACTGAAACCCCTTCCCCACACACATAAACACCTTCCCCACGCAAAAAAACACCTTCCTCACACACTGAAACCCCTTCCGCACACACTGAAACACCTTCCACACACACTGGAACCCTTCCCCACACACTGAAACCCCTTCCCCACACACTGAAACAATTCGCCACGCACTGAATCTCCTTCCCCACACACACTGAAACACCTTCCCCACACACTGAAACGCTTTCCCCACACACTGAAACACCTTCCCCACACACAGAAATACCATCCCCACACACTGCAACGCCTTTGCCACACACTGGAACCCCTTCCCCACACACTGGAACCCAACCCCACACAATGAAACACCTTCCCCATAAAACTGAAACCCCTTCTCCACACACTGAAACAGCTTCCCCACTCACTGAAAACGCTTCCCACACACAGAAACACCAACCCCACACACTGAAACACCTTCCCCACACACTGAAACACCTTCCCCACACACTGAAACCCCTTCCGCACACACTGAAGCACCTTCCCCACTCACTGAAACACTTCCCCACACTCTGCAACCCCTTCCCCACACACTGAAACACTTCCCCACACACTGAAACCCCTTCCCACACATTGAAACACCTTCCCCACACACTGAAACACCTTCCCCACACACTGAAACTCCTTCCCCACACACATAAACACCTTCCCCACGCAACAAAACACCTTCCTCACACTCTGAAACCCCTTCCGCACACACTGAAACACCTTCCACACACACTGAAACCCTTCCCCACACACTGAAACCCCTTCCCCACACACTGAAACAATTCGCCACAGACTGAATCCCCTTCCCCACACACACTGAAACACCTTCCCCACACACTGAAACTCCTTCCCCACACACGGAAACCCCTTCCACACACAGTGAAACCCTTCCCCAAACACTGAAACCCCTTCTCCACACACTGAAACACATCCCCACACACTGAAACCCCTTCCCCACACACTGAAACACCTTCCCCACACACTGAAACCCCTTTCCCACACACTGAAACACCTTCCCCACACACTGAAACCCCTTCCCCACACACTGAAACATCTTCCCCACACACTAAAAACCTTCCCCACACACTGAAACACCTTCCCCATACACTGAAACCCTTCCCCACACACGGAAACCCCTTCCCCACACACTGAAACACCTTTCCCACAGACTGAAACAACTTCCTGACACACTGAAACCCCTTCCCCACAAACTGAAACAGGTTCCCCATACACTGAAACACCTTCCCCACACACTGAAACCCCTTCCGCACACTCTGAAACAAATTCCCCACACACCGAATCCCTTCCCCACACACTGAAACACCTTCCCCACACACTGAAACACTTCCCCACACACTGAAACTCCTTCCCCAGACACTGGAAAACCTTCCCACACACTGAAACACCTTCCCCACAGACTGAAACCCCTTCCTCACACACTAAAACACCTTCCCCACACACTGAAACACCTTCGCGATACACTGAAATACCATCCCCACACACTCAACCTCCTTTCCCACACACTGAAACCCCATCCCCAGACACTTCCACACCTTCCACACATACTGAAACACCATCCCCACACCATGAAATACCATCCCCACACACTGGAACACCTATCCCACACACTGAAACCCCTTCCCCACACACTGGAACCCTACCCCATCCACTGAAACACCTTCCCCAAACACTGAAACCCCTTCCCCACACACTGAACAGCTTCCCCACACACTGAAATCCCTTCCCCACACACTGAAACACCTTCCCCACACACTGGAACCCCTTCCCCACACACTGAAACACCTTCCCCACACACTGAAACCCCTTCCGCACACACTGAAACACCTTCCCCACACACTGAAACTCTTCCCCACACAATGAAACACCTTCCCCACACACTGAAACTCTTCCCCACACACTGAAACCCCTTCCCCACACACTGAAACACCTTACCCACTCACTGAAACAACTACCCACACACTGAAACCACTTCCCCACACACTGAAACACCTTCCCCATACACTGAAACCCCTTCCCCACACACTGAAACCCCTTCCGCACGCACTGAAACACCTTCCCCACACACTGAAACCCTTCCCCACACACTGAAACACCTTCCCCACACACTGAAACACTTCCCCACTCACTGAAACACCTTCCCCAGACACTGGAAAACCTTCCCCACACACTGAAACCCCTTCCCCACACACTGATAACCCTTCCCCACACACTGAAACCCCTTCCGCACACACTGAAACCCCTTCCGAACACAGTGAAAACCTTCCCCACACACTGAAACACCTTCCCCACACACTGAAACACATCCCCACACACTTAAACCCCTTCCATAAAGAATGAAACAAATCCCCACACACAGAAACCCCTTCCCCACACACACTGAAACACCTACCTCACACACTGAAACTCCTTCCCCACACACTGAAACCCCTTCCGCACACAGTGAAACCCTTCCCCACACACAGAAATACCTTCCCCACACCCTGAAACACATTCCCACACACTGAAAACCATTCCCCACACACTCAAACACCTTCTCCACCCACTGAAACACCTTCCCCACACACTGAAACACCTTCCCCACACACTGAAACCCCTTCTGCACACACTGAAACCCCTTCCCCACACACTGAAACCCCTTCTGCACACACTGAAACACCTTCCCCACACACTGATAACCCTTCCCCACACACTGAAACCCCTTCCGCACATTCTGAAACACCTTCCCCACACACTGAAACCCCTTCCGCACACACTGAAACCCCTTCCGCACACAGTGAAAACCTTCCCCACACACTGAAACACCTTCCCCACACACTGAAACACATCCCCACACACTTAAACCCCTTCCCTAAAGAATGAAACAAATCCCCACACACAGAAACCCCCTCCCCACACACACTGAAACACCTTCCTCACACACTGAAACTCCTTCCCCACACACTAAAACCCCTTCCGCACACAGTGAAACCCTTCCCCACACACAGAAATACCTTCCCCACACCCTGAAACACATTCCCACACACTGAAAAACCTTCCCCACAGACTCAAACACCTTCTCCACCCACTGAAACACCTTCCCCACACACTGAAACACCTTCCCCACACACTGAATTATCTTCCTCACTCACTGAAAACCTTCCCCACACACTGAAACCCCTTCCCCACACACTGAAACAACTTCCCCACACACTGAAACAACTCCCCACACACTGAAACCCCTTCCCCACACACTGAAACACCTTCCCCATACACTGAAACACCTTCCCCACACACTGAAACCCCTTCCGCACACACTGAAACACCTTCCCCACACACCAAAACCCTTCCCCACACACTGAAACACCTTCCCCACACACTGAAACACTTCCCCACACACTGAAACTCCTTCCCCACACACTGGAAACCCTTCCCCACACACTGAAAACCCTTCCCCACACTCTGAAACACCTTCCCCACACACTGAAACCCCTTCCCCACACACCTTTACACCTTCCGCATACAATGCAACTCATCCCCACACACTGCAAACCATCCCCACACACTGAAACCCCTTCCCCACACACTGGAACCCTACCCCACACTATGAAACACCTTCCCCACACACTGAAATCCCTTCCGCACACACTGAAACACCTTCCCCACACACTGAAACCCCTTCCCCACACACTGAAACTCTTCCCCACACACTGGAAACGCTTCCCCACACACAGAAACACCAACCCCACACACTGAAACACCTTCCCCACAGACTGAAACACCTTCCCCACACACTGAAACCCCTTCCGCACACACTGAAGCACCTTCCCCACTCACTGAAACACTTCCCCACACACTGAAACCCCTTCCCCACACACTGAAACCCTTCCCCACACACTGAAACCCCTTCCCACACATTGATACACCTTCCCCACACACTGAAACACCTTCCCCACACACTGAAACCCCTTCCCCACACAGATAAACACCTTCCCCACGCAACAAAACACCTTCCTCACACACTGAAAGCCCTTCCGCACACACTGAAACACCTTCCCCACACACTGAAACTCCTTCCCCACACACGGAAACCCCTTCCACACACAGTGAAACCCTTCCCCAAACACTGAAAGCCCTTCTCCACACACTGAAACACATCCCCACACACTGAAACCCCTTCCCCACACACTGAAACATCTTCCCCACACACTGAAACCCCTTCCCCACACACTGAAACATCTTCCCCACACACTGAAACCCCTTCCCCACACACTGAAACATCTTCCCCACACACTAAAAACCTTCCCCACACACTGAAACACCTTCCCCACACACTGAAACCCTTCCCCACACACGGAAACCCCTTCCCCACACTATGAAACACCTTTCCCACATACTGAAACAACTTCCTGACACACTGAAACCACTTCCCCACAAACTGAAACACGTTCCCCATACACTGAAACACCTTCCCCACACACTGAAACACCTTCCCCACACACTGAAACACTTCCTCACACACTGAAACTCCTTCCCCAGACACTGTAAAACCTTCCCACACACTGAAACACCTTCCCCACAGACTGAAACCCCTTCCTCACACACTGAAACACCTTCCCCACACACTGAAACACCTTCGCCATACACTGAAATACCTTCCCCACACACTCAACCACCTTTCCCACACACTGAAACCCCATCCCCAGACACTTACACACCTTCCACACATACTGATACACCATCCCCACACCATGCAATACCATCCCCACACACTGGAACACCTATCCCACACACTGAAACCCCTTCCCCACACACTGGAACCCTACCCCATCCACTGAAACACATTCCCCACACACTGAAACACCTTCCCCACACACTGGAACAGCTCCCCCACACACTGAAACACCTTCCCCACACACTGAAACCCCTTCCGCACACACTGAAACACCTTCCCCACACACTGAAACTCTTCCCCACACACTGAAACACCTTCCCCACACACTGAAACTCTTCCCCACACACTGAAACCCCTTCCCCACACACTGAAACAACTTCCCCACACACTGAAACAACTCCCCACACACTGAAACCCCTTCCCCACACACTGAAACACCTTCCCCATACACTGAAACACCTTCCCCACACACTGAAACCCCTTCCGCACACACTGAAACACCTTCCCCACACACCAAAACCCTTCCCCACACACTGAAACACCTTCCCCACACACTGAAACACTTCCCCACACACTGAAACTCCTTCCCCACACACTGGAAACCCTTCCCCACACACTGAAAACCCTTCCCCACACTCTGAAACACCTTCCCCACACACTGAAACCCCTTCCCCACACACCTTTACACCTTCCGCATACAATGCAACTCATCCCCACACACTGCAAACCATCCCCACATACTGAAACCCCTTCCCCACACACTGGAACCCTACCCCACACTATGAAACACCTTCCCCACACACTGAAATCCCTTCCGCACACACTGAAACACCTTCCCCACACACTGAAACTCTTCCCCACACACTGAAACTCTTCCCCACACACTGGAAACGCTTCCCCACACACAGAAACACCAGCCCCACACACTGAAACACCTTCCCCACAGACTGAAACACCTTCCACACACACTGAAACCCCTTCCGCACACACTGAAGCACGTTCCCCACTCACTGAAACACTTCCCCACACACTGAAACCCCTTCCCCACACACTGAAACCCTTCCCCACACACTGAAACCCCTTCCCACACATTGATACACCTTCCCCACACACTGAAACACCTTCCCCACACACTGAAACCCCTTCCCCACACACATAAACACCTTCCCCACGCAACAAAACACCTTCCTCACACACTGAAACCCCTTCCGCACACACTGAAACACCTTCCCCACTCACTGAAACTCCTTCCCCACACACGGAAACTCCTTCCACACACTGTGAAACCCTTCCCCAAACACTGAAACCCCTTCTCCACACACTGAAACACATCCCCACACACTGAAACCCCTTCCCCACACACTGAAACATCTTCCCCACACACTGAAACCCCTTCCCCACACACTGAAACACCTTCCCCACACACTGAAACCCCTTCCCCATACACTGAAACATCTTCCCCACACACTAAAAACCTTCCCCACACACTGAAACTCCTTCCCCACACACTGAAACCCTTCCACACACACGGAAACCCCTTCCCCACACACTGAAACACCTTTCCCACATACTGAAACAACTTCCTGACACACTGAAACCCCTTCCCCACAAACTGAAACACGTTCCCCATACACTGAAACACCTTCCCCACACACTGAAACCCCTTCCGCACACTCTGAAACAAATTCCCCACACACCGAAACCCTTCCCCACACACTGAAACACCTTCCCCACACACTGAAACACTTCCCCACACACTGAAACTCCTTCCCCAGACACTGGAAAACCTTCCCACACACTGAAACACCTTCCCCACAGACTGAAACCCCTTCCTCACACACTAAAACACCTTCCCCACACACTGAAACACCTTCGCCATACACTGAAATACCTTCCCCACACACTCAACCACCTTTACCACACACTGAAACCCCATCCCCAGACACTTACACACCTTCCACACATACTGAAACACCATCCCCACACCATGAAATACCATCCCCGCACACTGGAACACCTATCCCACACACTGAAACCCCTTCCCCACACACTGGAACCCTACTACATCCACTGAAACACATTCCCCAAACACTGAAACCCCTCCCCACACACTGAAACAGCTTCCCCACACACTGAAATCCCTTCCCCACACACTGAAACACCTTCCCCACACACTGGAACAGCTTCCCCACACACTGAAACACCTTCCCCACACACTGAAACCCCTTCCACACATACTGAAACACCTTCCCCACACACTGAAACTCTTCCCCACACACTGAAACACCTTCCCCACACACTGAAACTCTTCCCCACACACTGAACCCCCTTCCCCACACACTGAAACACCTTACCCACACACTGAAACAACTTCCCCACACACTGAAACCACTTCCCCACACACTGAAACACCTTCCCCATACACTGAAACACCTTCCCCACACACTGAAACCCCTTCCTCACGCACTGAAACACCTTCCCCACACACTGAAACCCTTCCCTTACAAACTGAAACACCTTCCCCACACACTGAAACACTTCCCCACTCACTGAAACACCTTCCCCAGACACTGGAAAACCTTCCCCACACACTGAAACCCCTTCCACACACACTGAAACACCTTCCCCAAACACATTGAAACCCCTTCCACACATGCTGAAACACCTTCCCCACACACTGAAACCCCTTCCGCATACAATGAAACCCATCCCCACACAATAAAACCCATCCCCACACACTGAAAACCATCCCCACACAATGAAACACCTTCCCCACACACTGAAACGCTTCCCGACACACTGAAACACATCCCCACACACTGAAACACATCTCCACACACTAAAACACCTTCCCCACACACTAAAACCCCATCCCCACACACTGAAACACGTTCCCCACACATTGAAACACCTTCCCCACACACAGAAATACCATCCATCCACACTGAAACACCTTTCCCACAGACTGAAACCCCTTCCCCACACACTGGAACCCGACACCACACACTGAAACACCTTCCCCAAACACTGAAACCCCAACCCCAGACACTGAAACCCCTCCCCACACAATGAAACAGCTTCCCCACACACTGAAATCCATTCCCCACACACTGAAACACCTTCCCCACACACTGGAACAGCTTCCCCACACACTGAAACACCTTCCCCACACACTGAAACCCCTTCCGCACACACTGAAACACCTTCCCCACACACTGAAACTCTTCCCCACACACTGAAACACCTTCCCCACACACTGAAACTCATCCCCACACACTGAAACCCCTTCCCCACACACTGAAACACCTTCCCCACACACTGAAAAACCTTCCCCACACACTGAAACACTTCCCCACACACTGAAACTCCTTCCCCACACACTGGAAACCCTTCCCCACACACTGAAAACCCTTCCCCACACTCTGAAACACCTTCCCCACACACTGAAACCCCTTCCCCACACACCAAAACCGCTTCCGCATACAATGCAACTCATTCCCACACACTGCAAACCATCCCCACACACTGAAACACCTTCCCCAAACACTGAAACCCTTGCCCACACACTGAAACCCCTTCCCCACACACTGAAACCCTTCCCTACACACTGAAAGCACTAGCCACACACTGAAACACGTGCCCCACACACTGAAACACCTTCCCCACACACTGAAACCCCTTCCCCACACAGTGAAACATCTTCCTCACACACCGAAACACCTTCCCCACTCACTGAAACCCCTTCCGCACACACTGAAACACCTTTCACACACACTGAAACCCTCCCCACACACTGAAACAGCTTCCCCACACACTGAAACACCTTCCCCACACACTGGAAACCCTTCCCCACACACTGAAACCCCTTCCCCACACACTGAAACCCCTTCCCCACACACTGAAACACCTTCCCCACACACAGAAACAACTTCCCCACACACTGAAACCCCTTCCCCACACACTGAAACACCTTCCCCATACACTGAAACACCTTCCCCACACACTGAAACCCATTCCGCACACTCTGAAAGACCTTCCCCACATACCGAAACCCTTCCCCACACACTGAAACACCTTCCCCACACACTGAAACACTTCCCCACACACTGAAACACCTTCCCCACGCAACAAAACACCTTCCCACACGCTGAAACCCCTTCCGCACACACTGAAACACCTTTCCCACACACTGTAGCACCTTCCCCACACACTGAAACACCTTCCACACACACTGAAACGCATTCCACACACACTGCAACACATCACCACACACTGAAACACATTCCCACACGCAGAAACCCCTTCCCCACAGACTGATAACCCTTCCCCACACACTGAAACCCCTTCCGCACATTCTGAAACACCTTCCCCACACACGGAAACCCCTTCCGCACACACTGAAACCCCTTCCGCACACAGTGAAAACCTTCCCCACACACTGAAACACCTTCCCCACACACTGAAACACAGCCCCACACACTTAAACCCCTTCCCAAAAGAATGAAACAATTCCCCACACACAGAAACCCCTTCCCCACACACTGAAACCCCTTCCGCACACAGTGAAACCCTTCCCCACACACTGAAATACCTTCCCCACACCCTGAAACACATTCCCACACACTGAAAACCCTTCCCCACACACTCAAACACCTTCTCCACCCACTGAAACACCTTCCCCACACACTGAAACACCTTCCCCACACACTGAAACCCCTTCTGCACATACTGAATTATCTTCCTCACTCACTGAAAACCTTGCCCACACACTGAAACACCTTGCCCACACCCTGAAACCCCTTCCCCACACACTGAAAGAACTTCCCCACACACTGAAACAACTTCCCCACACACTGAAACCCCTTCCCCACACACTGAAACACCTTCCCCATACACTGAAACACCTTCCCCACACACTGAAACCCCTTCCGCACACATTGAAACACCTTCCCCACAGACCGAAACCCTTCCCCACAAACTGAAACACCTTCCCCACACACTGAAACACTTCCCCACACACTGAAACTCCTTCCCCACACACTGGAAACCCTTCCCCACACACTTAAAACCCTTCCCCACACTCTGAAACACCTTCCCCACACACTGATACCCCTTCCCCACACACTGAAACAGCTTACCCACACACCAAAACCCCTTCCGCATACAATGCAACTCATCCCCACACACTGCAAACCATCCCCACACACTGAAACCACTTCCCCACACACTGGAACCCTACCCCACACACTGAAACACCTTCCGCAAACACTGAAACCCTTTCCCCACACACTGAAACAGCTTCTCCACACACTGAAACCCCTTCCCCACTCACTGAAACACCTTCCCCAAACACTGAGACACCTTCCCCACTCACTGAAAGCCCTTCCACACTCACTGAAACACCTTCCCCAAACACTGAAACCCTTCCCCACACACAGAAACCCCTTCCCCACACACTGAAACCCTTCCCTACACACTGAAAGCACTTCCCACACACTGAAACACCTGCCCCACACACTGAAACACATTCCCCACACAATGAAACCCATTCCCAACACACTGAAACACCTTCCCCACACACAGAAACAACTTCCCCACACACTGAAACCCCTTCCCCACACACTGAAACACCTTCCCCATACACTGAAACACCTTCCCCACACACTGAAACCCATTCCGCACACTCTGAAACACATTCCCCACACACTGAAACCCCTTCCCCACACACTGAAACCCCTTCTGCACACACTGAAACACCTTCCCCACACACTGATAACCCTTCCCCACACACTGAAACCCCTTCCGCACATTCTGAAACACCTTCCCCACACACGGAAACCCCTTCCGCACACACTGAAAACCCTTCCGCACACAGTGAAAACCTTCCCCACACACTGAAACACCTTCCCCACACACTGAAACACAGCCCCACACACTTAAACCCCTTCCCAAAAGAATGAAACAAATCCCCACACACAGAGACCCCTTCCCCACACACTGAAACCCCTTCCGCACACAGTGAAACCCTTCCCCACAAACTGAAATACATTCCCCACACCCTGAAACACATTCCCACACACTGAAAACCCTTCCCCACACACTGAAACACCTTCTCCACCCACTGAAACACCTTCCCCACACACTGAAACACCTTCCCCACACACTGAAACCCCTTCTGCACACACTGAATTATCTTCCTCACTCACTGAAAACCTTCCCCACACACTGAAACACCTTGCCCACACACTGAAACCCCTTCCCCACACACTGAAACAACTTCCCCACACCCTGAAACAACTTCCCCACACACTGAAACCCCTTCCCCACACACTGGAACCCTACCCCACTCACTGAAACACCTTCCCCAAACACTGAGACACCTTCCCCACTCACTGAAAGCCCTTCCACACTCACTGAAACCCCTTCCCCAAACACTGAAACCCTTCCCCACAAACAGAAACCCCTTCCCCACACACTGAAACCCTTCCCTACACGCTGAAAGCACTTCCCAAACACTGAAACACCTGCCCCACACATTGAAACACCTTCCCCACACACTGAAACCCCTTCCCCACACAGTGAAACTTCTTCCCCACACACCGAAACACCTTCCCCACACACTGAAACCCCTTCCGCACACACTGAAACAACTTCCCCACACACTGAAACAACTTCCCCACACACTGAAACAACTTCCCCACACACTGAAACCCCTTCCCCACACACTGAAACACCTTCCCCACACACAGAAACAACTTCCCCACACACTGAAACCCCTTCCCCACACACTGAAACACCTTCCCCATACACTGAAACACCTTCCCCACACACTGAAACCCATTCCGCACACTCTGAAAGACCTTCCCCACATACCGAAACCCTTCCCCACACACTGAAACACCTTCCCCACACACTGAAACACTTCCCCACACACTGAAACACCTTCCCCACGCAACAAAACACCTTCCCACACGCTGAAACCCCTTCCGCACACACTGAAACACCTTTCCCACACACTGTAGCACCTTCCCCACACACTGAAACACCTTCCACACACACTGAAACGCATTCCACACACACTGCAACACATCACCACACACTGAAACACATTCCCACACGCTGAAACCCCTTCCCCACAGACTGATAACCCTTCCCCACACACTGAAACCCCTTCCGCACATTCTGAAACACCATCCCCACACACGGAAACCCCTTCCGCACACACTGAAACCCCTTCCGCACACAGTGAAAACCTTCCCCACACACTGAAACACCTTCCCCACACACTGAAACACAGCCCCACACACTTAAACCCCTTCCCAAAAGAATGAAACAAATCCCCACACACAGAAACCCCTTCCCCACACACTGAAACCCCTTCCGCACACAGTGAAACCCTTCCCCACACACTGAAATACCTTCCCCACACCCTGAAACACATTCCCACACACTGAAAACCCTTCCCCACACACTCAAACACCTTCTCCACCCACTGAAACACCTTCCCCACACACTGAAACACCCTCCCCACACACTGAAACCCCTTCTGCACATACTGAATTATCTTCCTCACTCACTGAAAACCTTGCCCACACACTGAAACACCTTGCCCACACCCTGAAACCCCTTCCCCACACACTGAAACAACTTCCCCACACACTGAAACAACTTCCCCACACACTGAAACCCCTTCCCCACACACTGAAACACCTTCCCCATACACTGAAACACCTTCCCCACACACTGAAACCCCTTCCGCACACATTGAAACACCTTCCCCACAGACCGAAACCCTTCCCCACAAACTGAAACACCTTCCCCACACACTGAAACACTTCCCCACACACTGAAACTCCTTCCCCACACACTGGAAACCCTTCCCCACACACTTAAAACCCTTCCCCACACTCTGAAACACCTTCCCCACACACTGATACCCCTTCCCCACACACTGAAACAGCTTACCCACAGACCAAAACCCCTTCCGCATACAATGCAACTCATCCCCACACACTGCAAACCATCCCCACACACTGAAACCACTTCCCCACACACTGGAACCCTACCCCACACACTGAAACACCTTCCCCAAACACTGAAACCCTTTCCCCACACACTGAAACAGCTTCTCCACACACTGAAACCCCTTCCCCACTCACTGAAACACCTTCCCCAAACACTGAGACACCTTCCCCACTCACTGAAAGCCCTTCCACACTCACTGAAACCCCTTCCCCACACACTGAAACCCTTCCCTACACACTGAAAGCACTTCCCACACTCTGAAACACCTGCCCCACACACTGAAACACATTCCCCACACAATGAAACCCATTCCCAACACACTGAAACACCTTCCCCACACACAGAAACAACTTCCCCACACACTGAAACCCCTTCCCCACACACTGAAACACCTTCCCCATACACTGAAACACCTTCCCCACACACTGAAACCCATTCCGCACACTCTGAAACACATTCCCCACACACTGAAACCCCTTCCCCACACACTGAAACCCCTTCTGCACACACTGAATCACCTTCCCCACACACTGATAACCCTTCCCCACACACTGAAACCCCTTCCGCACATTCTGAAACACCTTCCCCACACACGGAAACCCCTTCCGCACACACTGAAAACCCTTCCGCACACAGTGAAAACCTTCCCCACACACTGAAACACCTTCCCCACACACTGAAACACAGCCCCACACACTTAAACCCCTTCCCAAAAGAATGAAACAAATCCCCACACACTGAAACCCCTTCCCCACACACTGAAACCCCTTCCGCACACAGTGAAACCCTTCCCCACAAACTGAAATACATTCCCCACACCCTGAAACACATTCCCACACACTGAAAACCCTTCCCCACACACTGAAACACCTTCTCCACCCACTGAAACACCTTCCCCACACACTGAAACACCTTCCCCACACACTGAAACCCCTTCTGCACACACTGAATTATCTTCCTCACTCACTGAAAACCTTCCCCACACACTGAAACACCTTGCCCACACACTGAAACCCCTTCCCCACACACTGAAACAACTTCCCCACACACTGAAACAACTTCCCCACACACTGAAACCCCTTCCCCACACACTGGAACCCTACCCCACTCACTGAAACACCTTCCCCAAACACTGAGACACCTTCCCCACTCACTGAAAGCACTTCCACACTCACTGAAACACCTTCCCCAAACACTGAAACCCTTCCCCACAAACAGAAACCCCTTCCCCACACACTGAAACCCTTCCCTACACGCTGAAAGCACTTCCCAAACACTGAAACACCTGCCCCACACATTGAAACACCTTCCCCACACACTGAAACCCCTTCCCCACACAGTGAAACTTCTTCCCCACACACCGAAACACCTTCCCCACACACTGAAACCCCTTCCGCACACACTGAAACAACTTCCCCACACAATGAAAACCTCCCCACACACTGAAACAGCTTCCCCACACACTGAAACACCTTCCCCACACACTGGAAACCCTTCCCCACACACTGAAACCCCTTCCCCACACACTGAAACCCCTTACCCACACACTGAAACCGATTCCCCACACACTGAAACACCTTCCCCACACACAGAAACAACTTCCCCACACACTGAAACCCCTTCCCCACACACTGAAACACCTTCCCCATATACTGAAACACCTTCCCCACACACTGAAACCCATTCCGCACACTCTGAAACACCTTCCCCACACACCGAAACCCTTCCCCACACACTGAAACACCTTCCCCACACACTGAAACACTTCCCCACACACTGAAACTCCTTCCCCAGGCTCTGGAAACCCTTCCCCACACACTGAAACCCCTTCCCCACACTCTGAAACACCTTCCCCACACACTGAAACCCCATCCCCACAAACTGCAACACATCCCCACACACTGAAACCCATCACCACACACTGAAACCCATCCACACACACTGAAACACCTTCCCCACACACTGAAACACATCCCCACACACTGAAACACCTTCCCCACATAGTGAAACCCTTCCCCACACACTAAAACACCTTCCCCACACACTGAAGCACCTTCCCCACACACTGAAATACCATCCCCACACACTGAAACACCTTTCCCACACACTGAAACCCCTTCCCCACACACTGGAACCCTACCCCACACACTGAAACACCATCCCCAAACACTGAAACCCCTTCCCCACACACTGAAACAGCTTCCCCACACACTGAAACCCCTTCCCCACACACTGAAACACCTTCCCCAAACACTGAGCCACCTTCCCCACACACTGAAAGCCCTTCCACACGCACTGAAACACCTTCCCCAATCACTTAAACCCTTCCCCACACACTGAAACCCCTTCCCCACTCACTAAAAACCCTTCCCTACACACTGAAAGCCCTTCCCACACACTGAAACACCTGCCCCACACACTGAAACACCTTCCACACACACTGAAACCCCTTCCCCACACACTGAAACACCTTCCCCACACACCGAAACACTTCCCTACACACTGAAACACTTCCCCACACACTGAAACACCTTCCCCACACACTGGAAACCCATCCCCACACACTCAAACCCCTTCCCCACACACTGAAACACCGTCCCCACACACTGAAACCCCTTCCCCACACACTGAAACAACTTCCCCACACACTGAAACAACTTCCCCACAAACTGAAACCCCTTCCCCACACACTGAAACACCTTCCCCATACACTGAAACACCTTCCCCACACACTGAAACCCCTTCCGCACACACTGAAACACCTTCCCCACACTGCGAAACCCTTCCCCACACACTGAAACCCCTTCCCCACACACTGAAACACTTCCCCACACACTGAAACCCCTTCCCCAGACACTGGAAACCCTTCCCCACACACTGAAACCCCTTCCCCACACTCTGAAACACCTTCACCACACACTGAAACCCCATCCCCACAAACTGCAACACATCCCCACACACTGAAACACCTTCTCCACACACTGAAACCCCTTCCCCACGCATTGAATCCCTTCCCCAAACACTGAAACCCATTCACCACACACTGAAACACATTTCCCACAAACTTAAACCCTTCCAAACACACAGAATCACAATCCCCACACACTGAAACCCCTTCCCCACACACTGAAACCCCTTCCCCACACACAGAAACACCTTCCCCACACACCGAAACCCCTTCTGCAGACAATGCAACTCATCCCCACACACTGAAACACATCTCCACAGACTGAAACACATCCCCACACACTGAAACACCTTCCCCACATACTGAATCCCTTCCCCACACACTAAAACAACTCCCCACACACAGAATCACCTTCCCCACACACTGAAACCTCTTCCGCACACACTGAAAGACCTTCCCCACACACTGAAACCCCATCCCCACACACTGAAACCCCTTCCACACACACTGAAACCCCTTCCACACACACTGAAACACCTTCCCCACACACTGAAACCCCTTCCACACACAGTGAAACCCTTCCCCACTCACTGAAACCCCTTCCCCACACACGGAAACACCTTCCCCACACACTGAAAACCTTCCCCACTCACTGAAACCTTTCCCCACACAATGAAACCCCTTCCCACACACTGAAACACCTTCCCTGCACACGGAAACACCTTCCCCACACACTGAAACCCCTTCCACACACACAGAAACACCTTCCCCACACACTGAAACACCTTCCCCACACACTGAAACCCCTTCCGCACACACTGAAACACCTTCCCCACACACTGAAACACCTTACCCACACACTGAAACACCTTACCCACACACTGAAATACCATCCCCACACACTGAAACACATTTCCAACACACTGAAACCCGTTCCCGACACACTGCACCCTACCCCACACACTGAAACACCTTCCCCACACACTGCAACCCATTCCACACACACTGAAACACCTTCCCCAAACACTGAAACCCTTCCCCACACACTGAAACCGCTTCCCCACACACTGAAACCCTTCCCTACACACTGAAAGCCCTTCCCACACACTGAAACACCTGCCCCACACACTGAAACACATTCCTCACACACTGAAACCCTTCCAAACACACTGAAACACATTCCCTACACAATGAAACCCCTTCCCCACACGAAGAAACCTCTTCCCCACACACTGAAACGCCTTCCGCACTGACTGAAACCCCTTCTGCACACACTGAAACACCTTCCCCACACACTGAAACACCTTCCCCACACACTGAAACCCCTTCCCCACACACTGAAACACATTCCCCACGCAACAAAACACCTCCCCCACACACTGAAACCCCTTCCACACACACTGAAACACCTTCCCCAAACACTGAAACCCTTCCCCACACACTGAAACCCTTCCCCACACACTGAAACCCCTTCCCCACACACTGAAACACCTTCCCCACACACTGAAACGCCATCCCCACTCACTGAAACACATCGCCACACACTGAAACACATTCTCCACATGCTAAAACCCCTTCCCCACACACTGTAAACCTTCCCAAAACACTGATAGCCATTCAGCACACACTGAAACACATTCCCCACACACTGAAACCCTTCCAAACACACTGAAACACATTCCCCACACACTGAAACCCCTTCCCCACACACTGAAACCCCTTCTGCACACACTGAAACACCTTCCCCACACACTGAAACCCCTTCCTCACACACTGAAACCCCTTCTGCACATACTGAAACACCTTCCCCACACACTGAAACCCCTTCCCCACACACTGAAACCCCTTCCGCACACAGTGAAAACCTTCCCACACACTGAAACACCTTCCCCACACACTGAGACACATCCGAACACACTTAAACCCCTTCCCTACACAATGAAACAAATCCCCACACACTGAAACCCCTTCCCCACACGAACTGAAACACCTTCCCCACACACTGAAACTCCTTCCCCACGCACTGAAACCCCTTCCGCACACAGTGAAACCCTTCCCCACACACTGAAACCCCTTCCCCACACACTGAAACACCTTCCCCACACACTGAAACAACTTCCCCACACACTGAAGCCCCTTCCCCACACACTGAAACACCTTCCCCACACACTGAAACCTATTCCGCACACTCTGAAACACCTTCCCCACACACCGAAACCCTTCCCCACACACTGAAACACCTTCCCCACACACTGAAACACTTCCCCACACACTGAAACTCCTTCCCCAGGCTCTGGAAACCCTTCCCCACACACTGAAACCCCTTCCCCACACTCTGAAACACCTTCCCCACACACTGAAAACCCATCCCCACAAACTGCAACACATCCCCACACACTGAAACCCATCACCACACACTGAAACCCATCCACACACACTGAAACACCTTCCCCACACACTGAAACACATCCCCACACACTGAAACACCTTCCCCACAAACTGAAAACCTTCCCCACACACTAAAACACCTTCCCCACACACTGAAACACCTTCCCCACACACTGAAATACCATCCACGCACACTGAAACACCTTTCCCACACACTGAAACCCCTTCCCCACACACTGGAACCCTACCCCACACACTGAAACACCATCCCCAAACACTGAAACCCCTTCCCCACACACTGAAACAGCTTCCCCACACACTGAAACCCCTTCCCCACACACTGAAACACCTTCCCCAAACACTGAGACACCTTCCCCACACACTGAAAGCCCTTCCACACTCACTGAAACACCTTCCCCAATCACTTAAACCTTTCCCCACACACTGAAACCCCTTCCCCACACACTGAAACCCTTCCCTACACACTGAAAGCCCTTCCCACACACTGAAACACCTGCCCCACACACTGAAACACCTTCCACACACACTGAAACCCCTTCCCCACACACTGAAACACCTTCCCCACACACCGAAACACCTTCCCCACTCACTGAAATCCCTTCCGCACACACTGAAACACCTTCCCCACACACTGAAACAGCTTTCCCACACACTGAAACACTTCCCCACAGACTGAAACACTTCCCCACACACTGAAACACCTTCCCCACACACTGGAAACCCATCCCCACACACTCAAACCCCTTCCCCACACACTGAAACGCCATCCCCACTCACTGAAACACATCGCCACACACTGAAACACATTGTCCACATGCTGAAACCCCTTCCCCACACACTGTAAACCTTCCCAAAACACTGATAGCCATTCAGCACACACTGAAACGCATTCCCCACACACTGAAACCCTTCCAAACACACTGAAACACATTCCCCACACACTGAAACACCTTCCCCACACACTGAAACCCCTTCTGCACACACTGAAGCACCTTCCCCACACACTGAAACCCCTTCCTCACACACTGAAACCCCTTCTGCACATACTGAAACACCTTCCCCACACACTGAAACCCCTTCCCCACACACTGAAACCCCTTCCCACACAGTGAAAACCTTCCCACACACTGAAACACCTTCCCCACACACTGAGACACATCCCGACACACTTAAACCCCTTCCCTACACAATGAAACAAATCCCCACACACTGAAACCCCTTCCCCACACGAACTGAAACACCTTCCCCACACACTGAAACTCCTTCCCCACGCACTGAAACCCCTTCCGCACAGAGTGAAACCCTTCCCCACACACTGAAACCCCTTCCCCACACACTGAAACACCTTCCCCACACACTGAAACAACTTCCCCACACACTGAAGCCCCTTCCCCACACACTGAAACACCTTCCCCAGACACTGAAACCCCTTCCCCACACACTGAAACCCCTTCCCCACACACTGAAACCGCTTCCCCACACACTGAAACACCTTCCCCTTTCAACAAAACACCTTCCCCACACACTGAAACCCCTTCTGCACACACTGAAACACCTTCTCCACACACTGAAACCCTTCCCCACACACTGAAACACCTTCCCCACACACTGAAACACCTCGCACACACAGTCGCACCTTCCCCACTCACTGGAAACCCTCCCCCACACACTGAAACCCCTTCCCCACACACTGAAACACCTTCCCCACACACTGAAACGCCATCCCCACACACTGCAACACATCGCCACACACTGAATCACATTCCCCACACGCTGAAACCCCTTCCTCACTCACTGTAAACCTTCCCAAAACACTGATACTCATTCACCACACACTGAAACACATTCCCCACACACTGAAACCCTTCCAAACACACTGAAACACATTCCCCACACACTGAAACCCCTTCCCCACACACTGAAACCCCATCCACACACAATGCAACACATCCCCACACACTGAAACACCTTCGCCACACACTGAAACCCCTTCCCCACACACTGAAACCGTTCCCCAAACACTGATACCCATTCACCACACACTGAAACAAATTGCCCACACACTGAAACCCTTCCAAACACACTGAAACACATTCTCTACACACTGAAACCCCTTCGCAACACGCAGAAACCCCCTCCCTACACACTGAAACGTCTTCCGCACTGACTGAAACCCCTTCTGCACACACTGAAACACCTTCCACACACACTGAAACACCTTCCCCACACACTGAAACCCCTTCCCCACACACTGAAACACCTTCCCCACGCAACAAAACACCTCCCCCACACACTGAAACCCCTTCCGCACACACTGAAACACCTTCCCCACACACTGAAACGGTTCCCCACACAATGAAACACCTTCCCCACACACTGAAACACCTCCCACTCACTGTAGCACCTTCCCCACTCACTGGAAACGCTTCCCCACACACTGAAACCCCTTCCCCACACACTGAAACACCTTCCCCACACACTGAAATGCCATCCCCACTCACTGCAACACATCGCGACACACTGAAACACATTCCCCACACGCTGAAACCCCTTCCCCACACACTGTAAACCTTCCCAAAACACTGATAGCCATTCAGCACACACTGAAACACATTCCCCACACACTGAAACCCTTCCAAACACACTGAAACACATTCCCCACACACTGAAACCCCTTCCCCACACACTGAAACCCCTTCTGCACACACTGAAACACCTTCCCTACACACTAAAACCCCATCCCCACACACTGACACACACACTGAAACACCTTCCCCACACACTGAAACGCCATCCCCACACACTGCAACACATCGCCTCACACTGAATCACATTCCCCACACGCTGAAACCCCTTCCTCACTCACTGTAAACCTTCCCAAAACACTGATACTCATTCACCACACACTGAAACACATTCCCCACACACTGAAACCCTTCCAAACACACTGAAACACATTCCCCACACACTGAAACCCCTTCCCCACACACTGAAACCCCATCCACACACAATGCAACACATCCCCACACACTGAAACACCTTCGCCACACACTGAAACCCCTTCCCCACACACTGAAACCGTTCCCCAAACACTGATACCCATTCACCACACACTGAAACAAATTGCCCACACACTGAAACCCTTCCAAACACACTGAAACACATTCTCTACACACTGAAACCCCTTCGCAACACGCAGAAACCCCCTCCCTACACACTGAAACGTCTTCCGCACTGACTGAAACCCCTTCTGCACACACTGAAACACCTTCCACACACACTGAAACACCTTCCCCACACACTGAAACCCCTTCCCCACACACTGAAACACCTTCCCCACGCAACAAAACACCTCCCCCACACACTGAAACCCCTTCCGCACACACTGAAACACCTTCCCCACACACTGAAACGGTTCCCCACACAATGAAACACCTTCCCCACACACTGAAACACCTCCCACTCACTGTAGCACCTTCCCCACTCACTGGAAACGCTTCCCCACACACTGAAACCCCTTCCCCACACACTGAAACACCTTCCCCACACACTGAAATGCCATCCCCACTCACTGCAACACATCGCGACACACTGAAACACATTCCCCACACGCTGAAACCCCTTCCCCACACACTGTAAACCTTCCCAAAACACTGATAGCCATTCAGCACACACTGAAACACATTCCCCACACACTGAAACCCTTCCAAACACACTGAAACACATTCCCCACACACCGAAACACCTTCCCAACACACTGAAACCCCTTCTGCACACACTGAAACACCTTCCCTACACACTAAAACCCCTTCCCCACACACTGACACACTGAAACCCCTTCCGCACATACTGAAACACCTTCCCCACACACTGAAACCCCTTCCCCACACACTGAAACCCCTTCCCCACACACTGTGAACCTTCCCAAAACACTGATAGCCATTCAGCACACACTGAAACACATTCCCCACACACTGAAACCCTTCCAAACACACTGAAACACATTCCCCACACAATGAAACCCCTTCCCTACACACTGAAATCCCTTCTGCACACACTGAAACACCTTCCCCACACACTGAAACACCTTCCGCACATACTGAAAAACCTTCCCCATACACTGAAACACCTTCCGCACACACTGAAACCCCTTCCGCACACAGTGAAAACCTTCCCCACTCACTGAAACACCTTCCCCACACACTGAGACACATCCCCACACACTTAGACCCCTTCCCGACAATATGAAACAAATCCCCACACACTGAAACACCTTCCGCACACAGTGAAACCCTACCCCACACACTGAAACCCCTTCCATACACACTGAAAAACATCCCCACACACTGAAACCACTTCCCCACACACTAAAACACCTTCCCCACACACTGAAACACCTTCCCCACGCACTGAAACACTTTCCCCACACACTGAAACCCCTTCCGCACACACTGAAACCCCTTCCCCACACACTGAAACACCTTCCCCACACACTGAAACAACTTCCCCACACACTGAAGCCCCTTCCCCACACACTGAAACCCCTTCCCCATACACTGAAACACCTTCCCCACACACTGAAACCCCTTCCGCACACACTGAAACACCTTCCCCACACACTGAAACCCTTCCCCACACACTGAACCACCTTCCCCACACACTGAAACACTTCCCCAAACACTGAAACACCTTCCCCACAAACTGCAACACAACCCCACACACTGAAACACCTTCAACACACACTGAAACCCCTTCCCCACACACTGAAACCCTTCCCCAAACACTGAAACCCATTCACCACACACTGAAACACATTCCCCACACACTGAAACACTTCCAAACACACAGAATCACAATATTCGCACAATGAAACCCCTTCCCCACACACTGAAACCCCTTCCCCACACACTGAAACCCCTTCCGCACACACTGAAGCCCCTTCCCCATACACTGAAACACCTTCCCCACACACTGAAACCCTTCCCCACACACTGAAACACCTTCCCCACACACTGAAACACTTCCCCACACACTGAAACTCCATCCCCACAAACTGCACCACATCCCCACACACTGAAACACCTTCCCCACACACTGAAGCCCCTTCCCCACACACTGAAACCCTTCCCCAAACACTGAAACCCATTCACCACACACTGAAACACATTCCCCACACACTGAAACCCTTCCAAACACACAGAATCACAATCCCCACACACTGAAACCCCTTCCCCACTCACTGAAACCCCTTCCCCACACACTGAAACACCTTCCCCACATACTGAAACCCCTTCCCCACACATTGAAACACCTTCCCCACGCAACAAAACACCTTCCCCACACACTGAAACCCCTTCCGCACACACTGAAACACCTTCCCCACACACTGAAACCCTTCCCCACACACTGAAACACCTCCCACACACAGTAGCACCTTCCCCACACACTGGAAACCCTCCCCCACACACTGAAACTCCTTCCCCACAAACTGCACCACATCCCCACACACTGAAACCCCTTCCACACACACTGAAACACCTTCCCCACACAATGAAATCCTTCCCCACACACTGAAACACCTTCTCCACACACTGAAACACATCCCACTCACAGTAGCACCTTCCCCACAGACTGGAAACCCTCCCCCACACACTGAAACCCCTTCCCCACACACTGAAACACCTTCCCCACACACTGAAACGCCATCCCCACACACTGCAACACATGGCCACACACTCAAACACATTCACCACACACTGAAACACATTCCCCACACACTGAAACCCTTCCAAACACACTGAAACACATTCCCCACACACTGAAAGCCCTTCCCCACACACTGAAATCCCTTCTGCACACACTGAAACACATTCCCCACACACTGAAACCCCTTCCGCCCACACTGAAGCCGCTTTCGCACATACTGAAACACCTTCCCCACACACTGAAACCCTTCCCCACACACTGAAACACCTTACCCACACACTGAAACACTTCCCCACACACTGAAACTCCTTCCCCACAAACTGCACCACATCCCCACACACTGAAACACCTTCCCCACACACTGAAGCCCCTTCCCCACACACTGAAACCCTTCCCCAAACACTGAAACCCATTCACCACACACTGAAACACATTCCCCACACACTGAAACCCTTCCAAACACACAGAATCACAATCCCCACACACTGAAACCCCTTCCCCACACACTGAAACCCCTTCCCCACACACTGAAACACCTTCCCCACACACTGAAACCCCTTCCCCACACAGTGAAACACCTTCCCCACGCAACAAAACACCATCCCCATACACTGAAACCCCTTCCGCACACACTGAAACACCTTCCCCACACACTGAAACCCTTCCCCACACACTGAAACACCTTCTCAACACACTGAAACACATCCCACACACAGTAGCACCTTCCCCACACACTGGAAACCCTCCCCCACACACTGAAACCCCTTCCCCACACACTGAAACACCTTCCCCACACACTGAAACGCCATCCCCACACACTGCAACACATCGCCACACACTCAAACACATTCACCACACACTGAAACACATTCCCCACACACTGAAACCCTTCCAAACACACTGAACCACATTCCCCACACACTGAAAGCCCTTCCCCACACACTGAAATCCCTTCTACACGCACTGAAACACATTCCCCACACACTGAAACCCTTCCAAACACACTGAAACACATTCCCCACACACTGAAAGCCCTTCCCCACACATTGAAATCCCTTCTGCACACACTGAAACACATTCCCCACACACTGAAACCCCTTCCCCCCACACTGAAGCCGCTTTCGCACATACTGAAACACCTTCCCCACACACTGAAACCCCTTCCCCACACACTGAAACACCTTCTCCACACACTGAAACACCTTCCCCTTTCAACAAAACACCTTCCCCACACACTGAAACCCCTTCTGCACACACTGAAACACCTTCTCCACACACTGAAACCCTTCCCCACACACTGAAACACCTTCCCCACACACTGAAACACCTCGCACACACAGTCGCACCTTCCCCACACACTGGAAACCCTCCCCCACACACTGAAACCCCTTCCCCACACACTGAAACACCGTCCCCACACACTGAAACGCCATCCCCACACACTGCAACACATCGCCACACACTGAATCACATTCCCCACACGCTGAAACCCCTTCCTCACTCACTGTAAACCTTCCCAAAACACTGATACTCATTCACCACACACTGAAACACATTCCCCACACACTGAAACCCTTCCAAACACACTGAAACACATTCCCCACACACTGAGACCCCTTCCCCACACACTGAAACCCCATCCACACACAATGCAACACATCCCCACACACTGAAACACCTTCGCCACACACTGAAACCCCTTCCCCACACACTGAAACCGTTCCCCAAACACTGATACCCATTCACCACACACTGAAACAAATTGCCCACACACTGAAACCCTTCCAAACACACTGAAACACATTCTCTACACACTGAAACCCCTTCGCAACACGCAGAAACCCCCTCCCTACACACTGAAACGTCTTCCGCACTGACTGAAACCCCTTCTGCACACACTGAAACACCTTCCACACACACTGAAACACCTTCCCCACACACTGAAACCCCTTCCCCACACACTGTAAACCTTCCCAAAACACTGATAGCCATTCAGCACACACTGAAACACATTCCCCACACACTGAAACCCTTCCAAACACACTGAAACACATTCCCCACACACCGAAACCCCTTCCCCACACACTCTGAAACCCCTTCTGCACACACTGAAACACCTTCCCTACACACTAAAACCCCTTCCCCACACACTGACACACTGAAACCCCTTCCGCACATACTGAAACACCTTCCCCACACACTGAAACCCCTTCCCCACACACTGAAACCCCTTCCCCACACACTGTGAACCTTCCCAAAACACTGATAGCCATTCAGCACACACTGAAACACATTCCCCACACACTGAAACCCTTCCAAACACACTGAAACACATTCCCCACACAATGAAACCCCTTCCCTACACACTGAAATCCCTTCTGCACACACTGAAACACCTTCCCCACACACTGAAACACCTTCCGCACATACTGAAAAACCTTCCCCATACACTGAAACACCTTCCGCACACACTGAAACCCCTTCCGCACACAGTGAAAACCTTCCCCACTCACTGAAACACCTTCCCCACACACTGAGACACATCCCCACACACTTAGACCCCTTCCCGACAATATGAAACAAATCCCCACACACTGAAACACCTTCCGCACACAGTGAAACCCTACCCCACACACTGAAACCCCTTCCATACACACTGCAAAACATCCCCACACACTGAAACCACTTCCCCACACACTAAAACACCTTCCCCACACACTGAAACACCTTCCCCACGCACTGAAACACTTTCCCCACACACTGAAACCCCTTCCGCACACACTGAAACCCCTTCCCCACACACTGAAACACCTTCCCCACACACTGAAACAACTTCCCCACACACTGAAGCCCCTTCCCCACACACTGAAACCCCTTCCCCATACACTGAAACACCTTCCCCACACACTGAAACCCCTTCCGCACACACTGAAACACCTTCCCCACACACTGAAACCCTTCCCCACACACTGAACCACCTTCCCCACACACTGAAACACTTCCCCAAACACTGAAACACCTTCCCCACAAACTGCAACACAACCCCACACACTGAAACACCTTCAACACACACTGAAACCCCTTCCCCACACACTGAAACCCTTCCCCAAACACTGAAACCCATTCACCACACACTGAAACACATTCCCCACACACTGAAACACTTCCAAACACACAGAATCACAATCTTCGCACAATGAAACCCCTTCCCCACACACTGAAACCCCTTCCCCACACACTGAAACCCCTTCCGCACACACTGAAGCCCCTTCCCCATACACTGAAACACCTTCCCCACACACTGAAACCCTTCCCCACACACTGAAACACCTTCCCCACACACTGAAACACTTCCCCACACACTGAAACTCCATCCCCACAAACTGCACCACATCCCCACACACTGAAACACCTCCCCCCACACTGAAGCCCCTTCCCCACACACTGAAACCCTTCCCCAAACACTGAAACCCATTCACCACACACTGAAACACATTCCCCACACACTGAAACCCTTCCAAACACACAGAATCACAATCCCCACACACTGAAACCCCTTCCCCACACACTGAAACCCCTTCCCCACACACTGAAACACCTTCCCCACACACTGAAACCCCTTCCCCACACATTGAAACACCTTCCCCACGCAACAAAACACCTTCCCCACACACTGAAACCCCTTCCGCACACACTGAAACACCTTCCCCACACACTGAAACCCTTCCCCACACACTGAAACACCTCCCACACACAGTAGCACCTTCCCCACACACTGGAAACCCTCCCCCACACACTGAAACTCCTTCCCCACAAACTGCACCACATCCCCACACACTGAAACCCCTTCCACACACACTGAAACACCTTCCCCACACAATGAAATCCTTCCCCACACACTGAAACACCTTCTCCACACACTGAAACACATCCCACTCACAGTAGCACCTTCCCCACAGACTGGAAACCCTCCCCCACACACTGAAACCCCTTCCCCACACACTGAAACACCTTCCCCACACACTGAAACGCCATCCCCACACACTGCAACACATGGCCACACACTCAAACACATTCACCACACACTGAAACACATTCCCCACACACTGAAACCCTTCCAAACACACTGAAACACATTCCCCACACACTGAAAGCCCTTCCCCACACACTGAAATCCCTTCTGCACACACTGAAACACATTCCCCACACACTGAAACCCCTTCCGCCCACACTGAAGCCGCTTTCGCACATACTGAAACACCTTCCCCACACACTGAAACCCTTCCCCACACACTGAAACACCTTACCCACACACTGAAACACTTCCCCACACACTGAAACTCCTTCCCCACAAACTGCACCACATCCCCACACACTGAAACACCTTCCCCACACACTGAAGCCCCTTCCCCACACACTGAAACCCTTCCCCAAACACTGAAACCCATTCACCACACACTGAAACACATTCCCCACACACTGAAACCCTTCCAAACACACAGAATCACAATCCCCACACACTGAAACCCCTTCCCCACACACTGAAACCCCTTCCCCACACACTGAAACACCTTCCCCACACACTGAAACCCCTTCCCCACACAGTGAAACACCTTCCCCACGCAACAAAACACCATCCCCATACACTGAAACCCCTTCCGCACACACTGAAACACCTTCCCCACACACTGAAACCCTTCCCCACACACTGAAACACCTTCTCAACACACTGAAACACATCCCACACACAGTAGCACCTTCCCCACACACTGGAAACCCTCCCCCACACACTGAAACCCCTTCCCCACACACTGAAACACCTTCCCCACACACTGAAACGCCATCCCCAAACACTGCAACACATCGCCACACACTCAAACACATTCACCACACACTGAAACACATTCCCCACACACTGAAACCCTTCCAAACACACTGAACCACATTCCCCACACACTGAAAGCCCTTCCCCACACACTGAAATCCCTTCTACACGCACTGAAACACATTCCCCACACACTGAAACCCTTCCAAACACACTGAAACACATTCCCCACACACTGAAAGCCCTTCCCCACACATTGAAATCCCTTCTGCACACACTGAAACACATTCCCCACACACTGAAACCCCTTCCCCCCACACTGAAGCCGCTTTCGCACATACTGAAACACCTTCCCCACACACTGAAACCCCTTCCCCACACACTGAAACACCTTCTCCACACACTGAAACACCTTCCCCTTTCAACAAAACACCTTCCCCACACACTGAAACCCCTTCTGCACACACTGAAACACCTTCTCCACACACTGAAACCCTTCCCCACACACTGAAACACCTTCCCCACACACTGAAACACCTCGCACACACAGTCGCACCTTCCCCACACACTGGAAACCCTCCCCCACACACTGAAACCCCTTCCCCACACACTGAAACACCGTCCCCACACACTGAAACGCCATCCCCACACACTGCAACACATCGCCTCACACTGAATCACATTCCCCACACGCTGAAACCCCTTCCTCACTCACTGTAAACCTTCCCAAAACACTGATACTCATTCACCACACACTGAAACACATTCCCCACACACTGAAACCCTTCCAAACACACTGAAACACATTCCCCACACACTGAGACCCCTTCCCCACACACTGAAACCCCATCCACACACAATGCAACACATCCCCACACACTGAAACACCTTCGCCACTCACTGAAACCCCTTCCCCACACACTGAAACCGTTCCCCAAACACTGATACCCATTCAACACACACTGAAACAAATTGCCCACACACTGAAACCCTTCCAAACACACTGAAACACATTCTCTACACACTGAAACCCCTTCGCAACACGCAGAAACCCCCTCCCTACACACTGAAACGTCTTCCGCACTGACTGAAACCCCTTCTGCACACACTGAAACACCTTCCACACACACTGAAACACCTTCCCCACACACTGAAACCCCTTCCCCAAACACTGAAACACCTTCCCCACGCAACAAAACACCTCCCCCACACACTGAAACCCCTTCCGCACACACTGAAACACCTTCCCCACACACTGAAACGGTTCCCCACACAATGAAACACCTTCCCCACACACTGAAACACCTCCCACTCACTGTAGCACCTTCCCCACTCACTGGAAACGCTTCCCCACACACTGAAACCCCTTCCCCACACACTGAAACACCTTCCCCACACACTGAAATGCCATCCCCACTCACTGCAACACATCGCGACACACTGAAACACATTCCCCACACGCTGAAACCCCTTCCCCACACACTGTAAACCTTCCCAAAACACTGATAGCCATTCAGCACACACTGAAACACATTCCCCACACACTGAAACCCTTCCAAACACACTGAAACACATTCCCCACACACTGAAACCCCTTCCCCACACACTGAAACCCCTTCTGCACACACTGAAACACCTTCCCTACACACTAAAACCCCTTCCCCACACACTGAAACCCCTTCCGCACATACTGAAACACCTTCCCCACACACTGAAACCCCTTCCCCACACACTGAAACCCCTTCCCCACACACTGTGAACCTTCCCAAAACACTGATAGCCATTCAGCACACACTGAAACACATTCCCCACACACTGAAACCCTTCCAAACACAATGAAACACATTCCCCACACAATGAAACCCCTTCCCTACACACTGAAATCCCTTCTGCACACACTGAAACACCTTCCCCACACACTGAAACACCTTCCGCACATACTGAAACACCTTCCCCATACACTGAAACACCTTCCGCACACACTGAAACCCCTTCCGCACACAGTGAAAACCTTCCCCACTCACTGAAACACCTTCCCCACACACTGAGACACATCCCCACACACTTAGACCCCTTCCCGACAATATGAAACAAATCCCCACACACTGAAACACCTTCCGCACACAGTGAAACCCTACCCCACACACTGAAACCCCTTCCATACACACTGAAAAACATCCCCACACACTGAACCCACTTCCCCACACACTAAAACACCTTCCCCACACACTGAAACACCTTCCCCACGCACTGAAACACTTTCCCCACACACTGAAACCCCTTCCGCACACACTGAAACCCCTTCCCCACACACTGAAACACCTTCCCCACACACTGAAACAACTTCCCCACACACTGAAGCCCCTTCCCCACACACTGAAACCCCTTCCCCATACACTGAAACACCTTCCCCACACACTGAAACCCCTTCCCCACACACTGAACCACCTTCCCCACAGACTGAAACACTTCCCCAAACACTGAAACTCCTTCCCCACAAACTGCAACACAACCCCACACACTGAAACACCTTCAACACACACTGAAACCCCTTCCCCACACACTGAAACCCTTCCCCAATCACTGAAACCCATTCACCACACACTGAAACACATTCCCCACACACTGAAACACTTCCAAACACACAGAATCATAATCTTCGCACAACGAAACCCCTTCCCCACACACTGAAACCCCTTCCCCACACACTGAAACCCCTTCCGCACACACTGAAGCCCCTTCCCCATACACTGAAACACCTTCCCCACACACTGAAACCCTTCGCCACACACTGAAACACCTTCCCACACACTGAAACACTTCCCCACACACTGAAACTCCATCCCCACAAACTGCACCACATCCCCACACACTGAAACACCTTCCCCACACACTGAAGCCCCTCCCCCACACACTGAAACCCTTCCCCAAACACTGAAACCCATTCACCACACACTGAAACACATTCCCCACACACTGAAACCCTTCCAAACACACAGAATCACAATCCCCACACACTGAAACCCCTTCCCCACACACTGAAACCCCTTCCCCACACACTGAAACACCTTCCCCACACACAGAAACCCCTTCCCCACACATTGAAACACCTTCCCCACGCAACAAAACACCTTCCCCACACACTGAAACCCCTTCCGCACACACTGAAACACCTTCCCCACACACTGAAACCCTTCCCCACACACTGAAACACCTCCCACACACAGTAGCACCTTCCCCACACACTGGAAACCCTCCCCCACACACTGAAACTCCTTCCCCACAAACTGCACCACATCCCCACACACTGAAACCCCTTCCGCACACACTGAAACACCTTCCCCACACAATGAAACCCTTCCCCACACACTGAAACACCTTCTCCACACACTGAAACACATCCCACTCACAGTAGCACCTTCCCCACAGACTGGAAACCCTCCCCCACACACTGAAACCCCTTCCCCACACACTGAAACACCTTCCCCACACACTGAAACGCCATCCCCACACACTGCAACACATGGCCACACACTCAAACACATTCACCACACACTGAAACACATTCCCCACACACTGAAACCCTTCCAAACACACTGAAACACATTCCCCACACACTGAAAGCCCTTCCCCACACACTGAAATCCCTTCTGCACACACTGAAACACATTCCCCACACACTGAAACCCCTTCCGCCCACACTGAAGCCGCTTTCGCACATACTGAAACACCTTCCCCACACACTGAAACCCTTCCCCACACACTGAAACACCTTACCCACACACTGAAACACTTCCCCACACACTGAAACTCCTTCCCCACAAACTGCACCACATCCCCACACACTGAAACACCTTCCCCACACACTGAAGCCCCTTCCCCACACACTGAAACCCTTCCCCAAACACTGAAACCCATTCACCACACACTGAAACACATTCCCCACACACTGAAACCCTTCCAAACACACAGAATCACAATCCCCACACACTTAAACCCCTTCCCCACACACTGAAACCCCTTCCCCAAACACTGAAACACCTTCCCCACACACTGAAACCCCTTCCCCACACAGTGAAACACCTTCCCCACGCAACAAAACACCATCCCCATACACTGAAACCCCTTCCGCACACACTGAAACACCTTCCCCACACACTGAAACCCTTCCCCACACACTGAAACACCTTCTCAACACACTGAAACACATCCCACACACAGTAGCACCTTCCCCACACACTGGAAACCCTCCCCCACACACTGAAACCCCTTCCCCACACACTGAAACACCTTCCCCACACACTGAAACGCCATCCCCACACACTGCAACACATCGCCACACACTCAAACACATTCACCACACACTGAAACACATTCCCCACACACTGAAACCCTTCCAAACACACTGAACCACATTCCCCACACACTGAAAGCCCTTCCCCACACACTGAAATCCCTTCTGCACACACTGAAACACATTCCCCACACACTGAAACCCTTCCAAACACACTGAAACACATTCCCCACACACTGAAAGCCCTTCCCCACTCATTGAAATCCCTTCTGCGCACACTGAAACACATTCCCCACACACTGAAACCCCTTCCCCCCACACTGAAGCCGCTTTCGCACATACTGAAACACCTTCCCCACACACTGTAAACCTTCCCAAAACACTGATACTCATTCACCACACACTGAAACACATTCCCCACACAATCAAACCCTTCCAAACACACTTGAAACACATTCCCCACACACTGAAACCCCTTCCCCACACACTGAAACACCTTCCCCACACAGTGAAACCCTTCCCCACACACTGAAACCCCTTCCTCACACACTGAAACCCCTTCCGCACACACTGAAACACATTCCCCACACAATGAAACCCTTCCCTACACACTGAAACACCTTCCTCACACACTGAAACCCCTTCCCCACACACTGAAACCCCTTCCCCACACACTGAAACACCTTCCCCACACAGTGAAACACTTCCCCACACACTGAAACACCTTCCTCACACACTGAAACCCCTTCCCCACACACTGAAACTCCTTCCCCACAAACTGCACCACATCCCCACACACTGAAACACCTTCCCCACACACTGAAGCCCCTTCCCCACACACTGAACCCCTTCCCCAAACACTGAAACCCATTCACCACACACTGAAACACATTCTCCACACACTGAAACCCTTCCAAACACACAGAATCACAATCCCCACACACTGAAACCCCTTCCCCACACACTGAAACCCCTTCCCCACACACTGAAACACCTTCCCCACACACTGAAACCCCTTCCCCACACAGTGAAACACCTTCCCCATGCAACAAAACACCATGCCCTCACACTGAAACCCCTTCCGCACACACTGAAACACCTTCCCCACACACTGAAACCCATCCCCACACACTGAAACACCTTCTCCACACACTGAAACACATCCCACACACAGTAGCACCTTCCCCACACACTGGAAACCCTCCCCCACACACTGAAACCCCTTCCCCACACACTGAAACACCTTCCCCACACACTGAAACGCCATCCCCACACACTGCAACACATCGCCACACACTCAAACACATTCACCACACACTGAAACACATTCCCCACACACTGAAACCCTTCCAAACACACTGAAACACTTTCCCCACACACTGAAAGCCCTTCCCCACACACTGAAATCCCTTCTGCACATACTGAAACACATTCCCCACACACTGAAACCCTTCCAAACACACTGAAACACAGTCCCCACACACTGAAAGCCCTTCCCCACACACTGAAATCCCTTCTGCACACACTGAAACACATTCCCCACACACTGAAACCCCTTCCCCCCACACTGAAGCTGCTTTCGCACATACTGAAACACCTTCCCCACACACTGTAAACCTTCCCAAAACACTGATACTCATTCACCACACACTGAAACACATTCCCCACACACTCAAACCATTCCAAACACACTTGAAACACATTCCCCACACACTGAAACCCCTTCCCCACACACTGAAACACCTTCCCCACACAGTGAAACCCTTCCCCACACACTGAAACACCTTCCTCACACACTGAAACCCCTTCCGCACACACTGAAACACCTTCCCCACACAATGAAACCCCTTCCCCACACTCTGAAACACCTTCCCCACACACTGTGAACCTTCCCAAAACACTGATACTCATTCACCACACACTGAAACACATTCCCCACACACTGAAACCCTTCCAAACACACTGAAACACATTCCCCACACACTGAAACACCTTCCGCACATACTGAAACACCTTCCCCATACACTGAAACCCCTTCCGCACACACTGAAACCCCTTCCGCACACAGTGAAAACCTTCCCCACACACTGAAACACCTTCCCCACACACTGAGACACATCCCCACACACTTAGACCCCTTCCCGACAATATGAAACAAATCCCCACACACCGAAACACCTTCCGCACAAAGTGAAACCCTACCCCACACACTGAAACCCCTTCCATACACACTGAAAAACATCCCCACACACTGAAACCCCTTCCCCACACACTAAAACACCTTCCCCACACACTGAAACACCTTCCCCACGCACTGAAACACTTTCCCCACACACTGAAACCCCTTCCACACATACTGAAACCCCATCCCCACACACTGAAACACCTTCCCCACACACTGAAACAACTTCCCCACACACTGAAGCCCCTTCCCCACACACTGAAACCCCTTCCGCACACACTGAAACACCTTCCCCACACACTGAAACCCTTCCCCACACACTGAAACACCTTCCCCACACACTGAAACACTTCCCCAAACACTGAAACTCCTTCCCCATAAACTGCAACACAACCCCACACACTGAAACACCTTCAACACACACTGAAACCCCTTCCCCACACACTGAAACCCTTCCCCAAACACTGAAACCCATTCACCACACACTGAAACACATTCCCCACACACTGAAACACTTCCAAACACACAGAATCACAATCTTCACACACTGAAACCCCTTCCCCACACACTGAAACCCCTTCCCCACACACTGAAACCCCTTCCGCACACACTGAAACCCCTTCCCCATACACTGAAACACCTTCCCCACACACTGAAACCCTTCCCCACACACTGAAACACCTTCCCCACACACTGAAACTCCTTCCCCACAAACTGCACCACATCCCCACACACTGAAACACCTTCCCCACACACTGAAACAATTCCCCACACACTGAAACCCTTCCCCAAACACTGAAACCCATTCACCACACACTGAAACACATTCCCCACACACTGAAACCCTTCCAAACACACAGAATCACAATGCCCACACACTGTAACCCCTTCCCCACACACTGAAACCCCTTCCCCACACACTGAAACACCTTCCCCACAAACTGAAACCCCTTCCCCACACAGTGAAACACCTTCCCCACGCAACAAAACACCTTCCCCACACACTGAAACCCCTTCCGCACACACTGAAACACCTTCCCCACACACTGAAACCCTTCCCCACACACTGAAACACCTCCCACACACAGTAGCACCTTCCCCACACACTGGAAACCCTCCCCCACACACTGAAACCCCTTCCCCACACACTGAAACACCTTCCCCACACACTGAAACGCCATCCCCACACACTGCAACACATCGCCACACACTCAAACACATTCACCACACACTGAAACACATTCCCCACACACTGAAACCCTTCCAAACACACTGAAACACATTCCCCACACACAGAAAGCCCTTCCCCAAACACTGAAATCCCTTCTGCACACACTGAAACACATTCCCCACACACTGAAACCCCTTCCGCCCACACTGAAGCCGCTTTCGCACATACTGAAACACCTTCCCCACACACTGAGACCCTTCCCCACACACTGAAACACCTTACCCACACACTGAAACACTTCCCGAAACACTGAAACTCCTTCCCCACAAACTGCACCACATCCCCACACACTGAAACACCTTCCCCACACACTGAAGCCCCTTCCCCACACACTGAAACCCTTCCCCAAACACTGAAACCCATTCACCACACACTGAAACACATTCCCCACACACTGAAACCCTTCCAAACACACAGAATCACAATCCCCACACTCTGAAACCCCTTCCCCACACACTGAAACCCCTACCCCACACACTGAAACACCTTCCCCACACACTGAAACCCCTTCCCCACACAGTGAAACACCTTCCCCACGCAACAAAACACCATCCCCACACACTGAAACCCCTTCCGCACACACTGAAACCCCTTCCGCACACACTGAAACACCTTCCCCACACACTGAAAACCTTCCCCACA
Organism: Heterodontus francisci; assembly: GCF_036365525.1. Lineage (NCBI taxonomy): Eukaryota > Metazoa > Chordata > Chondrichthyes > Heterodontiformes > Heterodontidae > Heterodontus > Heterodontus francisci. The sequence goes on along the minus strand of NC_090377.1, from coordinate 141,499,554 downwards.
CACTGAAACACCTTCTCCACACACTGAAACACATCCCACACACAGTAGCACCTTCCCCACACACTGGAAACCCTCCCCCACACACTGAAACCCCTTCCCCACACACTGAAACACCTTCCCCACACACTGAAACGCCATCCCCACACCATGCAACACATCGCCACAACCTCAAACACATTCACCACACACTGAAACACATTCCCCACACACTGAAACCCTTCCAAACACACTGAAACACATTCCCCACACACTGAAAGCCCTTCGCCACACACTGAAATCCCTTCTGCACACACTGAAACACATTCCCCACACACTGAACCCTTCCAAACACACTGAAACACATTCCCCACACACTGAAAGCCCTTCCCCACACACTGAAATCCCTTCTGCACACACTGAAACACATTCCCCACACACTGAAACCCCTTCCCCCCACACTGAAGCCGCTTTCGCACATACTGAAACACCTTCCCCACACACTGTAAACCTGCCCAAAACACTGATACTCATTCACCACACACTGAAACACATTCCCCACACAATCAAACCCTTCCAAACACACTTGAAACACATACCCCACACACTGAAACCCCTTCCCCACAAACTGAAACACCTTCCCCACACAGTGAAACCCTTCCCCACACACTGAAAATCCTTCCTCACACACTGAAACCCCTTCCGCACACACTGAAACACCTTCCCCACACAATGAAACCCTTCCCCACACACTGAAACACCTTCCTCACATACTGATACCCCTTCCCCACACACTGAAACCCCTTCCCCACTCACTGAAACACCTTCCCCACACAGTGAAACACTTCCCCACACACTGAAACACCTTCCTCAGACACTGAAACCCCTTCCCCACACACTGAAACTCCTTCCCCACAAACTGCACCACATCCCCACACACTGAAACACCTTCCCCACACTCTGAAGCCCCTTCCCCACACACTGAAACCCTTCCCCAAACACTGAAACCCATTCACCACTCACTGAAACACATTCCCCACACACTGAGACCCTTCCAAACACACAGAATCACAATCCCCACACACTGAAACACCTTCCCCACACACTGAAACCCATTCCCCACACACTGAAACACCTTCCCCACACACTGAAACCCCTTCCCCACACAGTGAAACACCTTCCCCACGCAACAAAACACCATCCCCACACTGAAACCCCTTCCGCACACACTGAAACACCTTCCCACACACTGAAACCCTTCCCCACACACTGAAACACCTTCTCCACACACTGAAACACATCCCACACACAGTAGCACCTTCCCCACACACTTTGGAAACCCTCCCCCACACACTGAAACCCCTTCCCCACACACTGAAACACCTTCCCCACACACTGAAACGCCATCCCCACACACTGCAACACATCGCCACACACTCAAACACATTCACCACATACTGAAACACATTCCCCACACACTGAAACCCTTCCAAACACACTGAATCACATTCCCCACACACTGAAAGCCCTTCCCCACACGCTGAAATCCCTTCTGCACACACTGAAACACATTCCCCACACACTGAAACCCTTCCAAACACACTGAAACACAATCCCCACACACTGAAAGCCCTTCCCCACACATTGAAATCCCTTCTGCACACACTGAAACACATTCCCCACACACTGAAACCCCTTCCCCCCACACGGAAGCCGCTTTCGCACATACTGAAACACCTTCCCCACACACTGTAAACCTTCCCAAAACACTGATACTCATTCACCACACACTGAAACACATTCCCCACACAATCAAACCCTTCCAAACACACTTGAAACACATTCCCCACACACTGAAACCCCTTCCCCACACACTGAAACACCTTCCCCACACAGTGAAACCCTTCCCCACACACTGAAACACCTTCCTCACACACTGAAACCCCTTCCGCACACACTGAAACACCTTCCCCACACAATGAAACCCTTCCCCACACACTGAAACACCTTCCTCACACACTGAAACCCCTTCCCCACACACTGAAACCCCTTCCCCACACACTGAAACACCTTCCCCACACAGTGAAACACTTCCCCACACACTGAAACACCTTCTTCACACACTGAAACCCCTTCCCCATACACTGAAACACCTTCCCCACACAGTGAAACACCTTCCCCACACACTGAAACCCTTCCCCACACACTGAAACACCTTCTCCACACACTGAAACACATCCCACACACAGTAGCACCTTCCCCACACACTGGAAACCCTCCCCCACACACTGAAACCCCTTCCCCACACACTGAAACACCTTCCCCACACACTGAAACGCCATCCCCACACACTGCAACACATCGCCACACATTCAAACACATTCACCACACACTGAAACACATTCACCACACACTGAAACCCTTCCAAACACACTGAAACACATTCCCCACACACTGAAAGCCCTTCGCCACACACTGAAATCCCTTCTGCACACACTGAAACACATTCCCCACACACTGAACCCTTCCAAACACACTGAAACACATTCCCCACACACTGAAAGCCCTTCCCCACACACTGAAATCCCTTCTGCACACACTGAAACACATTCCCCACACACTGAAACCCCTTCCCCCCACACTGAAGCCGCTTTCGCACATACTGAAACACCTTCCCCACACACTGTAAACCTTCCCAAAACACTGATACTCATTCACCACACACTGAAACACATTCCCCACACAATCAAACCCTTCGAAACACACTTGAAACACATTCCCCACACACTGAAACCCCTTCCCCACACACTGAAACCCCTTCCCCACACACTGAAACCCCTTCCCCACACACTGAAACACCTTCCCCACACAGTGAAACACTTCCCCACACACTGAAACACCTTCCTCACACACTGAAACCCCTTCCCCACATACTGAAACGCCTTCCCCACAAACTGCACGACATCCCCACACACTGAAACACCTTCCCCACACACTGAAGCCCCTTCCCCACACACTGAAACCCTTCCCCAAACACTGAAACCCATTCACCACACACTGAAACACATTCCCCACACACTGAAACCCTTCCAAACACACAGAATCACAATCCCCACACACTGAAACCCCTTCCCCTCACACTGAAACCCCTTCCCCACACACTGAAACACCTTCCCCACACACTGAAACACCTTCCCCACACAGTGAAACACCTTCCCCACGCAACAAAACACCATCCCCACACACTGAAACCCCTTCCGCACACACTGAAACACCTTCCCCACACACTGAAACCATTCCCCACACACTGAAACACATTCTCCGCACACTGAAACACATCCCACACACAGTAGCACCTTCCCCACACACTGGAAACCCTCCCCCACACACTGAAACCCCTTCCCCACACACTGAAACACCTTCCCCAAACACTGAAACGCCATCCCCACACACTGCAACCCATCGCCACACACTCAAACACATTCACCACACACTGAAACACATTCCCCACACACTGAAACCCTTCCAAACACACTGAAACACATTCCCCACACACTGAATGCCCTTCTCCACACACTGACATCCCTTCTGCACACACTGAAACACATTCCCCACACACTGAAACCCTTCCAAACACACTGAAACACATTCACCTCACACTGAAAGCCTTTCCCCACACACTGAAATCCCTTCTGCACACACTGAAACACATTCCCCACACACTGAAACCCCTTCCCCCCACACTGAAGCCGCTTTCGCACATACTGAAACACCTTCCCCACACACTGTAAACCTTCCCAAAACACTGATACTCATTCACCACACACTGAAACACATTCCCCACACACTCAAACCCTTCCAAACAAACTTGAAACACATTCCCCACACTCTGAAACCCCTTCCCCACACACTGAAACACCTTCCCCACACAGTGAAACCCTTCCCCACACACTGAAACACCTTCCTCACACACTGAAACCCCTTCCACACACACTGAAACACCTTCCCCACACAATGAAACCCCTTCCCCACACTCTGAAACACCTTCCCCACGCAACAAAGCACCTTCCTTACACACTGAAACCCCTTCCGCAAACACTGAAACACCTTCCCCACACACTGATACCCTTCCCCACACACTGAAATACCTTCCCCACACACAGAAACACCTACCACACACAGTAGCACCTGCCCCACACACTGGAAACCCTCCCCCACACACTGAAACCCCTTCCCCACACACTGAAACACCTTCCGCACACACTGAAACGCCATCCCCACACACTGTAACACATCGCCACACACTGAAACACATTCCCCACACGCTGAAACCCCTTCCCCACACACTGTAAACCTTCCCAAAACACTGATACTCATTCACCACACACTGAAACACCTTCCCCACACACTGAAACCCTTCCAAACACACTTGAAACACCATCCCCACACACTGAAACCCCTTCCCCACACACTGAAGCCCCTTCCGCACATCCTGAAACACCTTCCCCACACACTGAATCTCCTTCCCCACACACTGAAACCCCTTCCGCACACAGTGAAAACCTTCCCCACACACGGAAACTCCTACCCCACACACTGAGACACATCCCCACACACTTAGACCCCTTCCATACACAATGAGACAAACCCACACACACTGAAACCCCTTCCCCACACGCACTGAAACACCTTCCCCACACACTGAAACTCCTTCCCCACACACTGAAACACCTTCCGCACACAGTGAAACCCTTCCCCACACACTGAAACCCCTTCCCCACATACTGAAACACATCCCCACACACTGAAACCCCTTCCCCACACACTGAAACACCTTCCCCACACACTGAAACACCTTCCCCAGACACTGAAACACCTTCCCCACACACTGAAACCCCTTCCGCACACACTGAAACCCCTACCCCACACACTGAAACACCTTCCCCACACACTGAAACAACTTCCCCACACACTGAAGCCCCTTCCCCACACACTGAAATACCTTCCCCACACACTGAAACATCTTCCCTACACACTGAAACCCCTTCCACACACACTGAAACACCTTCCTCACACACTGAAACCCTTCCCCACACACAGAAACACCTTCCCCACACACTGAAACACTTCCCCACACACTGAAACTCCTTCCCCACAAACTGCAACACATTCCCACAAACTTAAACACCTTCCCCACGCAGTGAAACCCCTTCCCCACACACTGAAACCCTTCCCCAAACACTGAAACCCATTCATCACACACTGAAACACATTTGCCACACACTGAAACTCCTTCCCCACACACAGAAATCCCTTCCCCACACACTGAAACACCTTCCCCACACACTGAAACTCCTTCCCCACACACTGAAGCACCTTCCCCATGCAACAAAACACCTTCCCCACACACTGAAACCCCTTCTGCACACGCTGAAACACCTTCCCCTCACACTGAAACACCTCCCACACACAGTAGCACCTTCCCCACACACTGGAAACCCTACCCCACACACTGAAACCCCTTCCCCACACACTGAAACACCTTCCCCACACACTGAAACGCCATCCCCACACACTGCAACACTTCGCCACACACTGAAACACATTCCCCACACGCTAAAACCCCTTCCACACTCACTGTAAACGTTCCCAAAAGACTGATACTCATTCACCACACACTGAAACAAATTCCCCACACACTGAAACCCTTCCAAACACACTGAAACACATTCCCCACACACTGAAACCCCTTCCCCACACACTGAAATACCTTCTGCACACACTGAAACAACTTCCCCACACACTGAAAACCCTTCCCCACACACTGTTGCCCCTTCCGCACATACTGAAACACCTTCCCCATACACTGAAACCCCTTCCCCACACACTGAAACCCCTTCTGCACACAGTGAAAACCTTCCCCACACACTGATACACCTATCCCACACACTGAGATACATCCCCACACACTTAAACCCCTTCCCTACACAATGAAACAAATCCTCACACACTGAAACCCCTTCCCCACAAACACTGAAACACCTTCCCCACACACTGAAACTCCTTCCCCACACACTGAAACGCCTTCCGTACACAGTGAATCCGTTCCCCACACACTGCAACCCCTTCCTCACACACTGAAACACAGCCCCACACACTGAAACCCCTTCCCCACACACTGAAACACCTTCCCCACACACTGAAACACCTTCCCCACTCACTGAAACACCTTCCCCACACACTGAAACTCCTTCCCCACACACTGAAACACCTTCCGCACACAGTGAAACCCTTCCCCACACACTGAAACCCCTTCCCCACATACTGAAACACATCCCCACACACTGAAACCCCTTCCCCACACACTGAAACACCTTCCCCACACACTGAAACACCTTCCCCAGACACTGAAACACCTTCCCCACACACTGAAACCCCTTCCGCACACACTGAAACCCCTACCCCACACACTGAAACACCTTCCCCACACACTGAAACAACTTCCCCACACACTGAAGCCCCTTCCCCACACACTGAAATACCTTCCCCACACACTGAAACATCTTCCCTACACACTGAAACCCCTTCCACACACACTGAAACACCTTCCTCACACACTGAAACCCTTCCCCACACACAGAAACACCTTCCCCACACACTGAAACACTTCCCCACACACTGAAACTCCTTCCCCACAAACTGCAACACATTCCCACAAACTTAAACACCTTCCCCACGCAGTGAAACCCCTTCCCCACACACTGAAACCCTTCCCCAAACACTGAAACCCATTCATCACACACTGAAACACATTTGCCACACACTGAAACTCCTTCCCCACACACAGAAATCCCTTCCCCACACACTGAAACACCTTCCCCACACACTGAAACTCCTTCCCCACACACTGAAGCACCTTCCCCATGCAACAAAACACCTTCCCCACACACTGAAACCCCTTCTGCACACGCTGAAACACCTTCCCCTCACACTGAAACACCTCCCACACACAGTAGCACCTTCCCCACACACTGGAAACCCTACCCCACACACTGAAACCCCTTCCCCACACACTGAAACACCTTCCCCACACACTGAAACGCCATCCCCACACACTGCAACACTTCGCCACACACTGAAACACATTCCCCACACGCTAAAACCCCTTCCACACTCACTGTAAACGTTCCCAAAAGACTGATACTCATTCACCACACACTGAAACAAATTCCCCACACACTGAAACCCTTCCAAACACACTGAAACACATTCCCCACACACTGAAACCCCTTCCCCACACACTGAAATACCTTCTGCACACACTGAAACAACTTCCCCACACACTGAAAACCCTTCCCCACACACTGTTGCCCCTTCCGCACATACTGAAACACCTTCCCCATACACTGAAACCCCTTCCCCACACACTGAAACCCCTTCTGCACACAGTGAAAACCTTCCCCACACACTGATACACCTATCCCACACACTGAGATACATCCCCACACACTTAAACCCCTTCCCTACACAATGAAACAAATCCTCACACACTGAAACCCCTTCCCCACAAACACTGAAACACCTTCCCCACACACTGAAACTCCTTCCCCACACACTGAAACGCCTTCCGTACACAGTGAATCCGTTCCCCACACACTGCAACCCCTTCCTCACACACTGAAACACAGCCCCACACACTGAAACCCCTTCCCCACACACTGAAACACCTTCCCCACACACTGAAACACCTTCCCCACTCACTGAAACACCTTCCCCACACACTGAAACCCCTTCCGCACACACAGAAACCCCATTCCCACACACTGAAACAACTTCCCCACACACTGAAATCCCTTCCCCACACACTGAAACACCTTCCCCATACACTGAAACACCTTCCCCACAAACTGAAACCCCTTCCGCACACACTGAAACACGTTCCCCACACACTGAAACCCTTCCCCACACACTGAAACACCTTCCCCACACACTGAAACACTTCCCCACACACTGAAGCTCCTTCCCCTCAAACTGCAACACATCCCCACACACTGAAACACCTTCCCCACACACTAAAACCCCTTCCCCACACACTAAAACCCTCCCCAAACACTGAAACCCATTCACCAAACACTGAAACACCTTCCCCACACACCAAAACCCCTTCCGCACACAATGCAACTCATCCCCACACACTGAAACCCATCGCCACACACTGAAACCCATCCCCACACACTGAAACACATTCAACACACTCTGAAACCCTTCCCCACACACTGAAACCCTTCCCCACACACTGAAACGCATCTCCACACACTGAAACACAGTCCCCACACACTGCAACCCTTCCAAACACACAGAATCACAAACCCCACACACTGAAAACACTTCCCCACACACTGAAACCCCTTCCCCACACACTGAAACACCTTCCCCACACACCAAAACCCTTTCCGCACACAATGCAACTCATCCCCACACACTGAAACCCATCGCCACACACTGAAACCCATCCCCACACACTGAAACACATTCAACACACACTGAAACCCTTCCCCACACACTGAAACACATCTCCACACACTGAAACACATACCCACACACTGAAACACCTTCCCCACATACTGAAACCCCTTCCCCACACACTAAGACACCTTCCCCACACACTGAAACAACTTCCCCACACACTGAAATACCATCCCCACACAATGAAACACCTTTCTCACACACTGAAACCCCTTCCCCACACACTGAAACACCTTCCCCACACACTGAAACCCCTTCCCCACACACTGAAACACCTTCCCCACATACTGAAACCCCATCCCCAGACACTTTAACACCTTCCACACATACTGAAACACCTTCGCCACACACTTATATACCATCCCCACACACTGGAAAACCTATCCCAAACCCTGAAACCCCTTCCCCACACACTGAAACACTTCCCCACACACTGAAACTCCTTCGCCAGACACTGGAAACCCATCCCCATACACTGAAACACCTTCCCCACACACTGAAACACCTTCCCCACACACTGAAACCCCTTCCACACACACTGAAACACCTTCCCCACACACTGAAACCCCTTCTGCACACGCTGAAACACCTTCCCCACACACTGAAACCCTTCCCCACACACTGAAACACCTTCCCACACACTGAAACACCTCCCACACACAGTAGCACCTTCCCCACACACTGGAAACCCTACCCCACACACTGAAACCCCTTCCCCACACACTGAAACACCTTCCCCACACACTGAAACGCCATCCCCACACACTGCAACACATCGCCACACACTGAAACACATTCCCCACACGCTGAAACCCCTTCCCTACACATTGTAAACGTTCCCAAAAGACTGATACTCATTCACCACACACTGAAACAAATTCCCCACACACTGAAACCCTTCCAAACACACTGAAACACATTCCCCACACACTGAAACCCCTTCCCCAGACACTGAAATACCTTCTGCACACACTGAAACAACTTCCCCACACACTGAAACCCCTTCCCCACACACTGAAGCCCCTTCCGCACATACTGAAACACCTTCCCCATACACTGAAACCCCTTCCCCACACACTGAAACCCCTTCCGCACACAGTGAAAACCTTCCCCACACACTGATACACCTTTCCCACACACTGCGATACATCCCCACACACCTAAACCCCTTCCCTACACAATGAAACAAATCCTCACACACTGAAACCCCTTCCCCACACACACTGAAACACCTTCCCCACACACTGAAACTCCTTCCCCACACACTGAAACGCCTTCCGTACACAGTGAAACCCTTCTCCACACACTGAAACCCCTTCCCCACACATTGAAACACATCCCCACACACTGAAACCCCTTCCCCACACACTGAAACACCTTCCCCACACACTGAAACACCTTCCCCACACACTGAAACCCCCTCCGCACACACAGAAACCCCATCCCCACACACTGAAACACCTTCCCCACACACTGAAACAACTTCCCCACACACTGAAGCCCCTTCCCCACACAATGAAACACCTTCCCCACACACTGAAACACCTTCCCCACACACTGAAACCCTTCCCCACACACTGAAACACCTTCCCCACACACTGAAACACCTCCCACACACATGAGCACCTTCCCCACACACTGGAAACCCTCCCCCACACACTGAAACCCCTTCCCCACACACTGAAACACCTTCCCCACACACTAAAACGCCATCCCCACACACTGCAACACATCGCCACACACTGAAACACATTCCCCACACGTTCAAACCCCTTCCCCACACACTGTAAACCTTCCCGAAACACTGATACTCATTCACCACACACTGAAACACATTCCCCACACACTGAAACCCTTCCAAACACACTTGAAACACATTCCCCACACACTGAAACCCCTTCCCCACACACTGAAGCCCCTTCCGCTCATCCTGAAACAGTTTCCCCACACATTGAAACTCCTTCCCCACACACTGAAACCCCTTCCGCACACAGTGAAAACCTTCCCCACACACGGAAACACCTACCCCACACACTGAGACACATCCCCACACACTTAGACCCCTTCCATACACAATGAGACAAATCCCCACACACTGAAACCCCTTCCCCACACACACTGAAACACCTTCCCCACACACTGAAACTCCTTCCCCACACACTGAAACCCCTTCCGCACACAGTGAAACCCTTCCCCACACACTGAAACCCCTTCCCCAAAAACTGAAACACATCCCCACACACTGAAACCCCTTCCCCACACACTGAAACCCCTACCCCACACATTGAAACACCTTCCCCACACACTGAAACAACTTCCCCACACACTGAAGCCGCTTCCCCACACACTGAAACACCTTCCCCATACACTGAAACATCTTCCTAACACACTGAAACCCCTTCCACACACACTGTAACACCTTCCTCACACACTGAAACCCTTCCCCACACACAGAAACACCTTCCCCACATACTGAAACACTTCCCCACACACTGGAACTCCTTCCCCACAAACCGCAACACATTCCCACAAACTGAAACACCTTCCCCACACAGTGAAACCCCTTCCCCACACACTGAAACCCTTCCCCAAACACTGAAACCCATTCACCACACACTGAAACACATTTGCCACACACTGAAACCCTTCCAAACACACAGAATCACAATCCCCACACACTGAAACCCCTTTCCCACACACAGAAACCCCTTCCCCACACACTGAAGCACCTTCCCCACGCAACAAAACACCTTCCCCACACACTGAAACCCCTTCTGCACACGCTGAAACACCTTCCCCACACACTGAAACCCTTCCCCACACACTGAACCCCTTTCCCACACACTGAAACCCCTTCCCCACACACTGAAGCACCTTCCCCACGCAACAAAACACCTTCCCCACACACTGAAACCCCTTCTGCACACGCTGAAACACCTTCCCCACACACTGAAACCCTTCCCCACACACTGAAACACCTTCCCCACACACTGAAACACCTCCCACACACAGTAGCACCTTCCCCACACACTGGAAACCCTACCCCACACACTGAAACCCCTTCCCCACACACTGAAACACCTTCCCCACACACTGAAACGCCATCCCCACACACTGCAACACATCGCCACACACTGAAACACATTCCCCACACGCTGAAACCCCTTCCCCACACACTGTAAACGTACCCAAAAGACTGATACTAATTCACCACACACTGAAACAAATTCCCCACACACTGAAACCCTTCCAAACACACTGAAACACATTCCCCACACACTGAAACCCCTTCCCCACACACTGAAATACCTTCTGCACACACTGAAACAACTTCCCCACACACTGAAACCCCTTCCCCACACACTGAAGCCACTTCCGCACATACTGAAACACCTTCCCCATACACTGAAACACCTTCCCCACACACTGAAACCCCTTCCGCACACAGTGAAAACCTTCCCCACACACTGATACACCTTTCCCACACACTGAGATACATCCCCACACACCTAAACCCCTTCCCTACACAATGAAACAAATCCTCACACACTGATACCCCTTCCCCACACACTGATATACCATCCCCACACACTGGAACACCTATCCCAAACCCTGAAACCCCTTCCCCACACACTGAAACACTTCCCCACACACTGAAACTCCTTCCCCAGACACTGGAAACCCATCCCCATACACTGAAACCCCTTCCCCACACACTGAAACACCTTCCCCACACACTGAAACCCCTTCCACACACACTGAAACACCTTCCCCACACACTGAAACCCCTTCTGCACACGCTGAAACACCTTCCCCACACACTGAAACCCTTCCCCACACACTGAAATACCTTCCCACACACTGAAACACATCCCACACACAGTAGCACCTTCCCCACACACGGGAAACCCTACCCCACACACTGAAACCCCTTCCCCACACACTGAAACACCTTCCCCACACACTGAAACGCCATCCCCACACACTGCAACACATCGCCACACACTGAAACACATTCCCCACACGCTGAAACCCCTTCCCTACACACTGTAAACGTTCCCAAAACACTGATACTCATTCACCACACACTGAAACAAATTCCCCACACACTGAAACCCTTCCAAACACACTGAAACACATTCCCCACACACTGAAACCCCTTCCCCACACACTGAAGCCCCTTCCGCACATACTGAAACACCTTCCCCATACACTGAAACCCCTTCCCCACACACTGAAACCCCTTCCGCACACAGTGAAAACCTTCCCCACAAACTGATACACCTTTCCCACACACTGAGATACATCCCCACACACCTAAACCCCTTCCCTACACAATGAAACAAATCCTCACACACTGAAACCCCTTCCCCACACACACTGAAACACCTTCCCCAAACACTGAAACTCCTTCCCCACACACTGAAACGCCTTCCGTACACAGTGAAACACCTTCTCCACACACTGAAACCCCTTCCTCACACACTGAAACACATCCCCACACACTGAAACCCCTTCCCCACACACTGAAACACCTTCCCCACACACTGAAACACCTTCCCCACACACTGAAACCCCTTCCGCACACACAGAAACCCCATCCCCACACACTGAAACACCTTCCCCACACACTGAAACAACTTCCCCACACACTGAAGCCCCTTCCCCACACACTGAAACACCTTCCCCACACACTGAAACCCCTTCCGCACACACTGAAACACCTTCCCCACACACTGAAACCCTTCCCCACACACTGAAACACCTTCCCCACACACTGAAACACCTCCCACACACATGAGCACCTTCCCCACACACTGGAAACCCTCCCCCACACACTGAAACCCCTTCCCCACACACTGAAACACCATCCCCACACACTGAAACGCCATCCCCACACACTGCAACACATCGCCACACACTGAAACACATTCCCCACACGCTGAAACCCCTTCCCCACACACTGTAAACCTTCCCAAAACACTGATACTCATTCACCACACACTGAAACACATTCCCCACACACTGAAACCCTTCCAAACACACTTGAAACACATTCCCCACACACTGAAACCCCTTCCCCACACACTGAAGCCCCTTCCGCTCATCCTGAAACAGTTTCCCCACACACTGAAACTCCTTCCCCACACACTGAAACCCCTTCCGCACACAGTGAAAACCTTCCCCACACACGGAAACACCTACCCCACACACTGAGACACATCCCCACACACTTAGACCCCTTCCATACACAATGAGACAAATCCCCACACACTGAAACCCCTTCCCCACACACACTGAAACACCTTCCCCACACACTGAAACTCCTTCCCCACACACTGAAACCCCTTCTGCACACAGTGAAACCCTTCCCCACACACTGAAACCCCTTCCCCAAAAACTGAAACACATCCCCACACACTGAAACCCCTTCCCCACACACTGAAACCCCTACCCCACTCATTGAAACACCTTCCCCACGCACTGAAACAACTTCCCCACACACTGAAGCCGCTTCCCCACACACTGAAACACCTTCCCCATACACTGAAACACCTTCCCCACACACTGAAACCCCTTCCACACACACTGTAACACCTTCCTCACACACTGAAACCCTTCCCCACACACAGAAACACCTTCCCCACAAACTGAAACACTTCCCCACACACTGAAACTCCTTCCCCACAAACTGCAACACATTCCCACAAACTGAAACACCTTCCCCACACAGTGAAACCCCTTCCCCACACACTGAAACCCTTCCCCAAACACTGAAACCCATTCACCACACACTGAAACACATTTGCCACACACTGAAACCCTTCCAAACACACAGAATCACAATCCCCACACTCTGAAACACCTTCTCCACACACTGAAACCCCTTCCCCACACACTGAAACACATCCCCACACACTGAAACCCCTTCCCCACACACTGAAACACCTTCCCCACACACTGAAACACCTTCCCCACACACTGAAACCCCTTCCGCACACACAGAAACCCCATCCCCACACACTGAAACACCTTCCCCACACACTGAAACAACTTCCCCACACACTGAAGCCCCTTCCCCACACACTGAAACACCTTCCCCACACACTGAAACCCCTTCCGCACACACTGAAACACCTTCCCCACACACTGAAACCCTTCCCCACACACTGAAACACCTTCCCCACACACTGAAACACCTCCCACACACATGAGCACCTTCCCCACACACTGGAAACCCTCCCCCACACACTGAAACCCCTTCCCCACACACTGAAACACCTTCCCCACACACTGAAACGCCATCCCCACACACTGCAACACATCGCCACACACTGAAACACATTCCCCACACGCTGAAACCCCTTCCCCACACACTGTAAACCTTCCCAAAACACTGATACTCATTCACCACACACTGAAACACATTCCCCACACACTGAAACCCTTCCAAACACACTTGAAACACATTCCCCACACACTGAAACCCCTTCCCCACACACTGAAGCCCCTTCCGCTCATCCTGAAACAGTTTCCCCACACACTGAAACTCCTTCCCCACACACTGAAACCCCTTCCGCACACAGTGAAAACCTTCCCCACACACGGAAACACCTACCCCACACACTGAGACACATCCCCACACACTTAGACCCCTTCCATACACAATGAGACAAATCCCCACACACTGAAACCCCTTCCCCACACACACTGAAACACCTTCCCCACACACTGAAACTCCTTCCCCACACACTGAAACCCCTTCCGCACACAGTGAAACCCTTCCCCACACACTGAAACCCCTTCCCCAAAAACTGAAACACATCCCCACACACTGAAACCCCTTCCCCACACACTGAAACCCCTACCCCACTCATTGAAACACCTTCCCCACGCACTGAAACAACTTCCCCACACACTTAAGCCGCTTCCCCACACACTGAAACACCTTCCCCATACACTGAAACACCTTCCCCACACACTGAAACCCCTTCCACACACACTGTAACACCTTCCTCACACACTGAAACCCTTCCCCACACACAGAAACACCTTCCCCACACACTGAAACACTTCCCCACACACTGAAACTCCTTCCCCACAAACTGCAACACATTCCCACAAACTGAAACACCTTCCCCACACAGTGAAACCCCTTCCCCACACACTGAAACCCTTCCCCAAACACTGAAACCCATTCACCACACACTGAAACACATTTGCCACACACTGAAACCCTTCCAAACACACAGAATCACAATCCCCACACACTGAAACCCCTTTCCCACACATAGAAACCCCTTCCCCACACACTGAAACACCTTCCCCACACACTGAAACCTCTTCCCCACACACTGAAGCACCTTCCCCACGCAACAAAACACCTTCCCCACACACTGAAACCCCTTCTGCACACGCTGAAACACCTTCCCCACACACTGAAACCCTTCCCCACACACTGAAACACCTTCCCCACACACTGAAACACCTCCCACACACAGTAGCACCTTCCCCACACACTGGAAACCCTACCCCACACACTGAAACCCCTTCCCCACACACTGAAACACCTTCCCCACACACTGAAACGCCATCCCCACACACTGCAACACATCGCCACACACTGAAACACATTCCCCACACGCTGAAACCCCTTCCCCACACACTGTAAACGTTCCCAAAAGACTGATACTCATTCACCACACACTGAAACAAATTCCTCACACACTGAAACCCTTCCAAACACCCTGAAACACATTCCCCACACACTGAAACCCCTTCCCCACACACTGAAATACCTTCTGCACACACTGAAACAACTTCCCCACACACTGAAACCCCTTCCCCACACACTGAAGCCACTTCCGCACATACTGAAACACCTTCCCCATACACTGAAACCCCTTCCCCACACACTGAAACCCCTTCCGCACACGGCGAAAACCTTCCCCACACACTGATACACCTTTCCCACACACTGAGATACATCCCCACACACCTAAACCCCTTCCCTACACAATGAAACAAATCCTCACACACTGATCCCCCTTCCCCACACACACTGAAACACCTTCCCCACACACTGAAACTCCTTCCCCACACACTGAAACGCCTTCCGTACACAGTGAAACCCTTCCCCACACACTGAAACCCCTTCCCCACACACTGAAACACATCCCCACACACTGAAACCCCTTCCCCACACACTGAAACACCTTCCCCACACACTGAAACACCTTCCCCACACACTGAAACAACTTCCCCACACACTGAAGCCGCTTCCCCACACACTGAAACCCCTTCCGCACACACTGAAACACCTTGCCCACACACTGAAACCCTTCCCCACACACTGAAGCACCTTCCCCACACACTGAAACACCTCCCACACACATGAGCACCTTCCCCACACACTGGAAACCCTCCCCCACACACTGAAACCCCTTCCCCACACACTGAAACACCTTCCCCACACACTGAAACGCCATCCCCACACACTGCATCACATTGCCACACACTGAAACACATTCCCCACACGCTGAAACCCCTTCCCCACACACTGTAAACCTTCCCGAAACACTGATACTCATTCACCACACACTGAAACACATTCCCCACAAACTGAAACCCTTCCAAACACACTTGAAACTCATTCCCCACACACTGAAACCCCTTCCCCACACACTGAAGCCCCTTCCGCACATCCTGAAACAGTTTCCCCATACACTGAAACTCCTTCCCCACACACTGAAACCCCTTCCGCACACAGTGAAAACCTTCCCCACACACGGAAACACCTACCCCACACACTGAGACACATCTCCACACACTTAGACCCCTTCCATACACAATGAGACAAATCCCCACACACTGAAACCCCTTCCCCACACACACTGAAACACCTTACCCACACACTGAAACTCCTTCCCCACACACTGAAACCCCTTCCGCACACAGTGAAAACCTTCCCCACACACTGAAACACATTCCCCACACACTGAAACACATCCCCACACACTGAAACCCCTTCCCCACACACTGAAACCCCTACCCCACACACTGAAACTCCTTCCCCACACACTGAAACAACTTCCCCACACACTGAAGCCCCTTCCGCACACACTGAAACACCTTCCCCATACACTGAAACATCTTCCTAACACACTGAAACCCCTTCCACACACACTGAAACACCTTCCTCACACACTGAAACCCTTCCCCACACACTGAAACACCTTCCCCACACACTGAAACAGCTTCCCCACACACTGAAGCCCCTTCCCCACACACTGAAACACCTTCCCCATACACTGAAACATCTTCCTAACACACTGAAACCCCTTCCACACACACTGAAACACCTTCCTCACACACTGAAACCCTTCCCCACACACAGAAACTCCTTCCCCACACACTGAAACACTTCCCCACACACTGAAACTCCTTCCCCACAAACTGCAACACATTCCCACAAACTGAAACACCTTCCCCACACAGTGAAACCCCTTCCCCACACACTGAAACCCTTCCCCAAACACTGAAACCCATTCACCACACACTGAAACACATTTGCCACACACTGAAACCATTCCAAACACACAGAATCACAATCCCCACACACTTAAACCCCTTCCCCACACACAGAAACCCCTTCCCCACACACTGAAACACCTTCCCCACACACTGAATCCCCTTCCCCACACACTGAAGCACCTTCCCCACGCAACAAAACACCTTCCCCACACACTGAAACCCCTTCTGCACACGCTGAAACACCTTCCCCACACACTGAAACCCTTCCCCGCACACTGAAACACCTTCCCCACACACTGAAACACCTCCCACACACAGTAGCACCTTCCCCACACACTGGAAACCCTACCCCACACACTGAAACCCCTTGCCCACACACTGAAACACCTTCCCCACACACTGAAACGCCATCCCCACACACTGCAACACATCACCACACACTGAAACACATTCCCCACACGCTGAAACCCCTTCCCCACACACTGTAAACGTTCCCAAAAGACTGATACTCATTCACCACACACTGAAACAAATTCCCCACACACTGAAACCCTTCCAAACACACTGAAACACATTCCCCACACACTGAAACCCCTTCCCCACACACTGAAATACCTTCTGCACACACTGAAACAACGTCCCCACACACTGAAACCCCTTCCCCACACACTGAAGCCCCTTCCGCACATACTGAAACACCTTCCCCATACACTGAAACCCCTTCCCCACACACTGAAACCCCTTCTGCACACTGTGAAAACCTTCCCCACACACTGATACACCTTTCCCACACACTGAGATACATCCCTACACACTTAAACCCCTTCCCTACACAATGAAACAAATCCTCACACACTGAAACCCCTTCCCCACAAACACTGAAACACCTTCCCCACACACTGAAACTCCTTCCCCACACACTGAAACGCCTTCCGTACACAGTGAAACCCTTCCCCACACACTGAAACCCCTTCCACACACACTGAAACACATCCCCACACACTGAAACCCCTTCCCCACACACTGAAGCACCTTCCCCACGCAACAAAACACCTTCCCCACACACTGAAAACCCTTCTGCACACGCTGAAACACCTTCCCCACACACTGAAACCCTTCCCCACACACTGAAACACCTTCCCCACACACTGAAATACCTCCCACACACAGTAGCACCTTCCCCACACACTGAAACACCTTCCCCACTCACTGAAACACCTTCCCCACACACTGAAACCCCTTCCGCAAACACAGAAACCCCATCCCCACACACAGAAACACCTTCCCCACACACTGAAACAACTTCCCCACACACTGAAGCCCCTTCCCCACACACTGAAACACCTTCCCCATACACTGAAACACCTTCCCCACACACTGAAACCCCTTCCGCACACACTGAAACACCTTCCCCACACACTGAAACCCTTCCCCACACACTGAAACACCTTCCCCACACACTGAAACACTTCCCCACACACTGAAACTCCTTCCCCACAAACTGCAACACATCCCCACACACTGAAACACCTTCCCCACACACTAAAACCCCTTCCTCACACACTGAAACACTCCCCAAACACTGAAACCCATTCACCACACACTGAAACACATTCCCCACACACTGCAACCCTTCCAAACACACAGAATCACAAACCCCACACACTGAAACCCCTTCCCCACACACTGAAACCCCTTCCCCACAGACTGAAACACCTTGCCCACACACCAAAACCCCTTCCGCACACAATGCAACTCATACCCACACACTGAAACCCATCGCCACACACTGAAACACCTTCCCCACACACTGAAACACATTCAACACACACTGAAACCCTTCCCCACACACTGAAACACATCTCCACACACTGAAACACATACCCACACACTGAAACAACTTCCCCACATACTGAAACCCCTTCCCCACACACTAAGACACCTTCCCCACACACTGAAACAACTTCCCCACACACTGAAATACCATCCCCACACAATGAAACACCTTTCTCACACACTGAAAGCCCTTCCCCACACACTGAAACACCTTCCCCACACACTGAAACCCCTTCCCCACACACTGAAACACCTTCCCCACATACTGAAACCCCATCCCCAGACACTTTAACACCTTCCACACATACTGAAACACCTTCCCCACACACTGAAACTCCTTCCCCAGACACTGAGACACATCCCCACACACTTAGACCCCTTCCATACACAATGAGACAAATCCCCACACACTGAAACCCCTTCCGCACACAGTGAAAACCTTCCCCACACACGGAAACACCTACCCCACACACTGAGACACATCCCCACACACTTAGACCCCTTCCATACACAATGAGACAAATCCCCACACACTGAAACCCTTCCCCACACACACTGAAACACCTTCCCCACGCACTGAAACTCCTTCCCCACACACTGAAACCCCTTCCGCACACAGTGAAACCCTTCCCCACACACTGAAACCCCTTCCCCAAAAACTGAAACACCTTCCCCACACACTGAAACCCCTTCCACACACACTGTAACACCTTCCTCACACACTGAAACCCTTCCCCACACACAGAAACACCTTCCCCACACACTGAAACACTTCCCCACACACTGAAACTCCTTCCCCACAAACTGCAACACATTCCCACAAACTGAAACACCTTCCCCACACAGTGAAACCCCTTCCCCACACACTGAAACCCTTCCCCAAACACTGAAACCCATTCACCACACACTGAAACACATTTGCCACACACTGAAACCCTTCCAAACACACAGAATCACAATCCCCGCACACTGAAACCCCTTTCCCACACATAGAAACCCCTTCCCCACACACTGAAACACCTTCCCCACACACTGAAACCCCTTCCCCACACACTGAAGCACCTTCCCCACGCAACAAAACACCTTCCCCACACACTGAAACCCCTTCTGCACACGCTGAAACACCTTCCCCACACACTGAAACCCTTCCCCACACACTGAAACACCTTCCCCACACACTGAAACACCTCCCACACACAGTAGCACCTTCCCCACACACTGGAAACCCTACCCCACACACTGAAACCCCTTCCCCACACACTGAAACACCTTCCCCACACACTGAAACGCCATCCCCACACACTGCAACACATCGCCACACACTGAAACACATTCCCCACACGCTGAAACCCCTTCCCCACACACTGTAAACGTTCCCAAAAGACTGATACTCATTCACCACACACTGAAACAAATTCCTCACACACTGAAACCCTTCCAAACACCCTGAAACACATTCCCCACACACTGAAACCCCTTCCCCACACACTGAAATACCTTCTGCACACACTGAAACAACTTCCCCACACACTGAAACCCCTTCCCCACACACTGAAGCCACTTCCGCACATACTGAAACACCTTCCCCATACACTGAAACCCCTTCCCCACACACTGAAACCCCTTCCGCACACAGCGAAAACCTTCCCCACACACTGATACACCTTTCCCACACACTGAGATACATCCCCACACACCTAAACCCCTTCCCTACACAATGAAACAAATCCTCACACACTGATCCCCCTTCCCCACACACACTGAAACACCTTCCCCACACACTGAAACTCCTTCCCCACACACTGAAACGCCTTCCGTACACAGTGAAACCCTTCCCCACACACTGAAACCCCTTCCCCACACACTGAAACACATCCCCACACACTGAAACCCCTTCCCCACACACTGAAACACCTTCCCCACACACTGAAACACCTTCCCCACACACTGAAACAACTTCCCCACACACTGAAGCCGCTTCCCCACACACTGAAACCCCTTCCGCACACACTGAAACACCTTGCCCACACACTGAAACCCTTCCCCACACACTGAAACACCTTCCCCACACACTGAAACACCTCCCACACACATGAGCACCTTCCCCACACACTGGAAACCCTCCCCCACACACTGAAACCCCTTCCCCACACACTGAAACACCTTCCCCACACACTGAAACGCCATCCCCACACACTGCATCACATTGCCACACACTGAAACACATTCCCCACACGCTGAAACCCCTTCCCCACTACACTGTAAACCTTCCCGAAACACTGATACTCATTCACCACACACTGAAACACATTCCCCACAAACTGAAACCCTTCCAAACACACTTGAAACTCATTCCCCACACACTGAAACCCCTTCCCCACACACTGAAGCCCCTTCCGCACATCCTGAAACAGTTTCCCCATACACTGAAACTCCTTCCCCACACACTGAAACCCCTTCCGCACACAGTGAAAACCTTCCCCACACACGGAAACACCTACCCCACACACTGAGACACATCTCCACACACTTAGACCCCTTCCATACACAATGAGACAAATCCCCACACACTGAAACCCCTTCCCCACACACACTGAAACACCTTACCCACACACTGAAACCCCTTCCGCACACAGTGAAAACCTTCCCCACACACTGAAACCCCTTCCCCACACACTGAAACACATCCCCACACACTGAAACCCCTTCCCCACACACTGTAACCCCTACCCCACACACTGAAACTCCTTCCCCACACACTGAAACAACTTCCCCACACACTGAAGCCCATTCCGCACACACTGAAACACCTTCCCCATACACTGAAACATCTTCCTAACACACTGAAACACCTTCCACACACACTGAAACACCTTCCTCACACACTGAAACCCTTCCCCACACACTGAAACACCTTCCCCACACACTGAAACAGCTTCCCCACACACTGAAGCCCCTTCCCCACACACTGAAACACCTTCCCCATACACTGAAACATCTTCCTAACACACTGAAACCCCTTCCACACACACTGAAACACCTTCCTCACACACTGAAACCCTTCCCCACACACAGAAACTCCTTCCCCACACACTGAAACACTTCCCCACACACTGAAACTCCTTCCCCACAAACTGCAACACATTCCCACAAACTGAAACACCTTCCCCACACAGTGAAACCCCTTCCCCACACACTGAAACCCTTCCCCAAACACTGAAACCCATTCACCACACACTGAAACACATTTGCCACACACTGAAACCATTCCAAACACACAGAATCACAATCCCCACACACTTAAACCCCTTCCCCACACACAGAAACCCCTTCCCCACACACTGAAACACCTTCCCCACACACTGAATCCCCTTCCCCACACACTGAAGCACCTTCCCCACGCAACAAAACACCTTCCCCACACACTGAAACCCCTTCTGCACACGCTGAAACACATTCCCCACACACTGAAACCCTTCCCCGCACACTGAAACACCTTCCCCACACACTGAAACACCTCCCACACACAGTAGCACCTTCCCCACACACTGGAAACCCTACCCCACACACTGAAACCCCTTCCCCACACACTGAAACACCTTCCCCACACACTGAAACGCCATCCCCACACACTGCAACACATCACCACACACTGAAACACATTCCCCACACGCTGTAACCCCTTCCCCACACACTGTAAACGTTCCCAAAAGACTGATACTCATTCACCACACACTGAAACAAATTCCCCACACACTGAAACCCTTCCAAACACACTGAAACACATTCCCCACACACTGAAACCCCTTCCCCACACACTGAAATACCTTCTGCACACACTGAAACAACTTCCCCACACACTGAAACCCCTTCCCCACACACTGAAGCCCCTTCCGCACATACTGAAACACCTTCCCCATACACTGAAACCCCTTCCCCACACACTGAAACCCCTTCTGCACACTGTGAAAACCTTCCCCACACACTGATACACCTTTCCCACACACTGAGATACATCCCTACACACTTAAACCCCTTCCCTACACAATGAAACAAATCCTCACACACTGAAACCCCTTCCCCACAAACACTGAAACACCTTCCCCACACACTGAAACTCCTTCCCCACACACTGAAACGCCTTCCGTACACAGTGAAACCCTTCCCCACACACTGAAACCCCTTCCCCACACACTGAAACACATCCCCACACACTGAAACCCCTTCCCCACACACTGAAACACCTTCCCCACGCAACAAAACACCTTCCCCACACACTGAAACCCCTTCTGCACACGCTGAAACACCTTCCCCACACACTGAAACCCTTCCCCACACACTGAAACACCTTCCCCACACACTGAAACACCTCCCACACACAGTAGCACCTTCCCCACACACTGAAACACCTTCCCCACTCACTGAAACACCTTCCCCACACACTGAAACCCCTTCCGCAAACACAGAAACCCCATCCCCACACACAGAAACACCTTCCCCACACACTGAAACAACTTCCCCACACACTGAAGCCCCTTCCCCACACACTGAAACACCTTCCCCATACACTGAAACACCTTCCCCACACACTGAAACCCCTTCTGCACACACTGAAACACCTTCCCCACACACTGAAACCCTTCCCCACACACTGAAACTCCTTCCCCACAAACTGCAACACATTCCCACAAACTGAAACACCTTCCCCACACACTGAAGCCCCTTCCCCACACACTGAAACACCTTCCCCATACACTGAAACACCTTCCCCACACACTGAAACCCCTTCCGCACACACTGAAACACCTTCCCCACACACTGAAACACTTCCCCACACACTGAAACTCCTTCCCCACAAACTGCAACACATTCCCACAAACTGAAACACCTTCCCCACACAGTGAAACCCCTTCCCCACACACTGAAACCCTTCCCCAAACACTGAAACCCATTCACCACACACTGAAACACATTTGCCACACACTGAAACCCTTCCAAACACACAGAATCACAATCCCCGCACACTGAAACCCCTTTCCCACACATAGAAACCCCTTCCCCACACACTGAAACACCTTCCCCACACACTGAAACCCCTTCCCCACACACTGAAGCACCTTCCCCACGCAACAAAACACCTTCCCCACACACTGAAACCCCTTCTGCACACGCTGAAACACCTTCCCCACACACTGAAACCCTTCCCCACACACTGAAACACCTTCCCCACACACTGAAACACCTCCCACACACAGTAGCACCTTCCCCACACACTGGAAACCCTACCCCACACACTGAAACCCCTTCCCCACACACTGAAACACCTTCCCCACACACTGAAACGCCATCCCCACACACTGCAACACATCGCCACACACTGAAACACATTCCCCACACGCTGAAACCCCTTCCCCACACACTGTAAACGTTCCCAAAAGACTGATACTCATTCACCACACACTGAAACAAATTCCTCACACACTGAAACCCTTCCAAACACCCTGAAACACATTCCCCACACACTGAAACCCCTTCCCCACACACTGAAATACCTTCTGCACACACTGAAACAACTTCCCCACACACTGAAACCCCTTCCCCACACACTGAAGCCACTTCCGCACATACTGAAACACCTTCCCCATACACTGAAACCCCTTCCCCACACACTGAAACCCCTTCCGCACACAGCGAAAACCTTCCCCACACACTGATACACCTTTCCCACACACTGAGATACATCCCCACACACCTAAACCCCTTCCCTACACAATGAAACAAATCCTCACACACTGATCCCCCTTCCACACACACACTGAAACACCTTCCCCACACACTGAAACTCCTTCCCCACACACTGAAACGCCTTCCGTACACAGTGAAACCCTTCCCCACACACTGAAACCCCTTCCCCACACACTGAAACACATCCCCACACACTGAAACCCCTTCCCCACACACTGAAACACCTTCCCCACACACTGAAACGCCTTCCCCACACACTGAAACAACTTCCCCACACACTGAAGCCGCTTCCCCACACACTGAAACCCCTTCCGCACACACTGAAACACCTTGCCCACACACTGAAACCCTTCCCCACACACTGAAACACCTTCCCCACACACTGAAACACCTCCCACACACATGAGCACCTTCCCCACACACTGGAAACCCTCCCCCACACACTGAAACCCCTTCCCCACACACTGAAACACCTTCCCCACACACTGAAACGCCATCCCCACACACTGCATCACATTGCCACACACTGAAACACATTCCCCACACGCTGAAACCCCTTCCCCACTACACTGTAAACCTTCCCGAAACACTGATACTCATTCACCACACACTGAAACACATTCCCCACAAACTGAAACCCTTCCAAACACACTTGAAACTCATTCCCCACACACTGAAACCCCTTCCCCACACACTGAAGCCCCTTCCGCACATCCTGAAACAGTTTCCCCATACACTGAAACTCCTTCCCCACACACTGAAACCCCTTCCGCACACAGTGAAAACCTTCCCCACACACGGAAACACCTACCCCACACACTGAGACACATCTCCACACACTTAGACCCCTTCCATACACAATGAGACAAATCCCCACACACTGAAACCCCTTCCCCACACACACTGAAACACCTTACCCACACACTGAAACTCCTTCCCCACACACTGAAACCCCTTCCGCACACAGTGAAAACCTTCCCCACACACTGAAACCCCTTCCCCACACACTGAAACACATCCCCACACACTGAAACCCCTTCCCCACACACTGAAACCCCTACCCCACACACTGAAACTCCTTCCCCACACACTGAAACAACTTCCCCACACACTGAAGCCCATTCCGCACACACTGAAACACCTTCCCCATACACTGAAACATCTTCCTAACACACTGAAACCCCTTCCACAAACACTGAAACACCTTCCTCACACACTGAAACCCTTCCCCACACACTGAAACACCTTCCCCACACACTGAAACAGCTTCCCCACACACTGAAGCCCCTTCCCCACACACTGAAACACCTTCCCCATACACTGAAACATCTTCCTAACACACTGAAACCCCTTCCACACACACTGAAAAACCTTCCTCACACACTGAAACCCTTCCCCACACACAGAAACTCCTTCCCCACACACTGAAACACTTCCCCACACACTGAAACTCCTTCCCCACAAACTGCAACACATTCCCACAAACTGAAACACCTTCCCCACACAGTGAAACCCCTTCCCCACACACTGAAACCCTTCCCCAAACACTGAAACCCATTCACCACACACTGAAACACATTTGCCACACACTGAAACCATTCCAAACACACAGAATCACAATCCCCACACACTTAAACCCCTTCCCCACACACAGAAACCCCTTCCCCACACACTGAAACACCTTCCCCACACACTGAATCCCCTTCCCCACACACTGAAGCACCTTCCCCACGCAACAAAACACCTTCCCCACACACTGAAACCCCTTCTGCACACGCTGAAACACATTCCCCACACACTGAAACCCTTCCCCGCACACTGAAACACCTTCCCCACACACTGAAACACCTCCCACACACAGTAGCACCTTCCCCACACACTGGAAACCCTACCCCACACACTGAAACCCCTTCCCCACACACTGAAACACCTTCCCCACACACTGAAACGCCATCCCCACACACTGCAACACATCACCACACACTGAAACACATTCCCCACACGCTGAAACCCCTTCCCCACACACTGTAAACGTTCCCAAAAGACTGATACTCATTCACCACACACTGAAACAAATTCCCCACACACTGAAACCCTTCCAAACACACTGAAACACATTCCCCACACACTGAAACCCCTTCCCCACACACTGAAATACCTTCTGCACACACTGAAACAACTTCCCCACACACTGAAACCCCTTCCCCACACACTGAAGCCCCTTCCGCACATACTGAAACACCTTCCCCATACACTGAAACCCCTTCCCCACACACTGAAACCCCTTCTGCACACTGTGAAAACCTTCCCCACACACTGATACACCTTTCCCACACACTGAGATACATCCCTACACACTTAAACCCCTTCCCTACACAATGAAACAAATCCTCACACACTGAAACCCCTTCCCCACAAACACTGAAACACCTTCCCCACACACTGAAACTCCTTCCCCACACACTGAAACGCCTTCCGTACACAGTGAAACCCTTCCCCACACACTGAAACCCCTTCCCCACACACTGAAACACATCCCCACACACTGAAACCCCTTCCCCACACACTGAAACACCTTCCCCACGCAACAAAACACCTTCCCCACACACTGAAACCCCTTCTGCACACGCTGAAACACCTTCCCCACACACTGAAACCCTTCCCCACACACTGAAACACCTTCCCCACACACTGAAACACCTCCCACACACAGTAGCACCTTCCCCACACACTGAAACACCTTCCCCACTCACTGAAACACCTTCCCCACACACTGAAACCCCTTCCGCAAACACAGAAACCCCATCCCCACACACAGAAACACCTTCCCCACACACTGAAACAACTTCCCCACACACTGAAGCCCCTTCCCCACACACTGAAACACCTTCCCCATACACTGAAACACCTTCCCCACACACTGAAACCCCTTCCGCACACACTGAAACACCATCCCCACACACTGAAACCCTTCCCCACACACTGAAAAACCTTCCCCACACACTGAAACACTTCCCCACACACTGAAACTCCTTCCCCACAAACTGCAACACATCCCCACACACTGAAACACCTTCCCCACACACTTAAACCCCTTCCTCACACACTGAAACACTCCCCAAACACTGAAACCCATTCACCACACACTGAAACACATTCCCCACACACTGCAACCCTTCCAAACACACAGAATCACAAACCCCACACACTGAAACCCCTTCCCCGGACACTGAAACCCCTTCCCCACAGACTGAAACACCTTGCCCACACACCAAAACCCCTTCCGCACACAATGCAACTCATCCCCACACACTGAAACCCATCGCCACACACTGAAACACCTTCCCCACACACTGAAACACATTCAACACACACTGAAACCCTTCCCCACACACTGAAACACTTCTCCACACACTGAAACACATACCCACACACTGAAACACCTTCCCCACATACTGAAACCCCTTCCCCACACACTAAGACACCTTCCCCACACACTGAAACAACTTCCCCACACACTGAAATACCATCCCCACACAATGAAACACCTTTCTCACACACTGAAAGCCCTTCCCCACACACTGAAACACCTTCCCCACACACTGAAACCCCTTCCCCACACACTGAAACACCTTCCCCACATACTGAAACCCCATCCCCAGACACTTTAACACCTTCCACACATACTGAAACACCTTCCCCACACACTGAAACTCCTTCCCCAGACACTGGAAACCCATCCCCACACACTGAAACGCCATCCCCACACACTGCAACACATCGCCACACACTGAAACACAATCCCCACACGCTGAAACCCCTTCCCTACACACTGTAAACGCTCCCAAAACACTGATACTCATTCACCACACACTGAAACACATTCCCCACACACTGAAACCCCTTCCCCACACACTGAAATACCTTCTGCACACACTGAAACAACTTCCCCACACACTGAAAACCCTTCCCCACAAACTGAAGCCCCTTCCGCACATACTGAAACACCTTCCCCACACACTGAAACCCCTTGCCCACACATTGAAACCCCTTCCGCACACAGTGAAAACCTTCCCCACACACTGATACACCTTTCCCACACACTGAGATACATCCCCACACACTTAAACCCCTTCCCTACACAATGAACCAAATCCTCACACACTGAAACCCCTTCGCCACACACACTGAAACACCTTCCCCACACACTGAAACACCTTCCCCACACACTGAAACGCCTTCCGTACACAGTGAAACCCTTCCCCACACACTGAAACCCCTTCCCCACACACTGAAACACATCCCCACATACTGAAACCCCTTCCCCACACACTGAAACACCTTCCCCACACACTGAAACACCTTCCCCACTCACTGAAACACCTTCCCCACACACTGAAACCCCTTCCGCACACACAGAAACCCCATCCCCACACACTGAAACACCTTCCCCACACACTGAAACAACTTCCCCACAAACTGAAGCCCCTTCCCCACACACTGAAACACCTTCCCCACACACAGAAACCCCTTCCGCACACACTGAAACACCTTCCCCACACACTGAAACCCTTCCCCACACACTGAAACACATTCCCCACACACTGCAACCCTTCCAAACACACAGAATCACAAACCCCACACACTGAAACCCCTTCCCCACACACTGAAACCAATTCCCCACACACTGAAACACCTTGCCCACACACCAAAACCCCTTCCGCACACAATGCAACTCATCCCCACACACTGAAACCCATCGCCACACACTGAAACCCATCCCCACACACTGAAACACATTCAACACACACTGAAACCCTTCCCCACACACTGAAACACATCTCCACACATTGAAACACATACCCACACACTGAAACACCTTCCCCACAAACTGAAACCCCTTCCCCACACACTAAGACACCTTCCCCACACACTGAAACAACTTGCCCACACACTGAAGTACCATCCCCACACAATGAAACACCTTTCTCACACACTGAAACCCCATCCCCAGACACTTTAACACCTTCCACACATACTGAAACACCTTCCCCACACACTGAAACTCCTTCCCCAGACACTGGAAACCCATCCCCACACACTGAAACGCCATCCCCACACACTGCAACACATCGCCACACACTGAAACACATTCCCCACACGCTGAAACCCCTTCCCTACACACTGTAAACGCTCCCAAAACACTGATACTCATTCACCACACACTGAAACACATTCTCCACACACTGAAAACCCTTCCCCACACACTGAAATACCTTCTGCACACACTGAAACAACTTACCCACACACTGAAAACCCTTCCCCACACACTGAAGCCCCTTCTGCACATACTGAAACACCTTCCCCATACACTGAAACCCCTTCCCCACACATTGAAACCGCTTCCGCACACAGTGAAAACCTTCCCCACACACTGATACACCTTTCCCACACACTGAGATACATCCCCACACACTTAAACCCCTTCCCTACACAATGAAACAAATCCTCACACACTGAAACCCCTTCCCCACACACACTGAAACACCTTCCCCACACACTGAAACTCCTTCCCCACACACTGAAACGCCTTCCGTACACAGTGAAACCCTTCCCCACACACTGAAACCCCTTCCCCACTCACTGAAACACATCCCCACACTGAAACCCCTTCCCCACACACTGAAACACCTTCCCCACACACTGAAACACCTTCCCCACTCACTGAAACACCTTCCCCACACACTGAAACCCCTTCCGCACACACAGAAACCCCATCCCCACACACTGAAACACCTTCCCCACACACTGAAACAACTTCCCCACACACTGAAGCCCCTTTCCCACACACTGAAACACCTTCCCCACACACTGAAACCCCTTCCGCACACACTGAAACACCTTCCCCACACACTGAAGCCCTTCCCCACACACTGAAACACCTTCCCCACTCACAGAAACACCTCCCACACACATGAGCACCTTCCCCACACACTGGAAACCCTCCCCCACACACTGAAACCCCTTCCCCACACACTGAAACATCTTCCCCACACACTGAAACGCCATCCCCACACACTGCAACACATCGCCAGACACTGAAACACATTCCCCACACGCTGAAACCCCTTCCCCACACACTGTAAACTTTCCCAAAACACTGATACTCATTCACCACACACTGAAACACATTCCCCACACACTGAAACCCTTCCAAACACACTTGAAACACATTCCCCACACACTGAAGCCCCTTCCGCACATCCTGAAACAGTTACCCCACACACAGAAACACCTACCCCACACACTGAGACACATCCCCACACACTTAGACCCCTTCCATACACATTGAGACAAATCCCCACACACTGAAACCCCTTCCCCACACACACTGAAACACCTTCCCCACACACTGAAACTCCTTCCCCACACACTGAAACCCCTTCCGCACACAGTGAAACCCTTCCCCACACACTGAAACCCCTTCCCCACACACTGAAACACATCCCCACACACTGAAACCCCTTCCCCACACACTGAAACCCCTACCCCACACACTGAAACACCTTCCCCACACACTGAAACAACTTCCCCACACACTGAAGCCCCTTCCCCACACACTGAAACACCTTCCCCATACACTGAAACATCTTCCTAACACACTGAAACCCATTCCACACACACTGAAACACCTTCCTCACACACTGAAACCCTTCCCCACACACTGAAACACCTTCCCCACACACTGAAACAACTTCCCCACACACTGAAGCCCCTTCCCCACACACTGAAACACCTTCCCCATCCACTGAAACATTTTGCTTACACACTGAAACCCCTTCGACACACACTGAAACACCTTCCTCACACACTGAAACCCTTCCCCACACACAGAAACACCTTCCCCACACACTGAAACACTTACCCACACACTGAAACTCCTTCCCCACAAACTGCAACACATTCCCACAAACTGAAACAACTTCCCCACACAGTGAAACCCCTTCCCCACACACTGAAACCCTTCCCCAAACACTGAAACCCATTCACCACACACTGAAACACATTTGCCACACACTGAAACCCTTCCAAACACACAGAATCACAATCCCCACACACTGAAACCCCTTCCCCACACACAGAAACCCCTTCCCCACACACTGAAACACCTTCCCCACACACTGAAACCCCTTCCCCACACACTGAAGCACCTTCCCCACGCAACAAAGCACCTTCCCCACACACTGAAACCCCTTCTGCACAGACTGAAATACCTTCTGCACACACTGAAACAACTTCCCCACACACTGAAAACCCTTCCCCACACACTGAAGCCCCTTCCGCACATACTGAAACACCTTCCCCATACACTGAAACCCCTTCCCCACACATTGAAACCCCTTCCGCACACAGTGAAAACCTTCCCCACACACTGATACACCTTTCCCACACACTGAGATACATCCCCACACACTTAAACCCCTTCCCTACACAATGAAACAAATCCTCACACACTGAAACCCCTTCCCCACACACACTGAAACACCTTCCCAACACACTGAAACTCCTTCCCCACACACTGAAACGCCTTCCGTACACAGTGAAACCCTTCCCCACACACTGAAACCCCTTCCCCACACACTGAAACACATCCCCACACACTGAAACCCCTTCCCCACACACTGAAACACCTTCCCCACACACTGAAACACCTTCCCCACTCACTGAAACACCTTCCCCACACACTGAAACCCCTTCCGCACACACAGAAACCCCATCCCCAAACACTGAAACACCTTCCCCACTCACTGAAACAACTTCCCCACACACTGAAGCCCCTTCCCCACACACTGAAACACCTTCCCCACACACTGAAACCCCTTCCGCACACACTGCAACACCTTCCCCACACACTGAAACCCTTCCCCACACACTGAAACACCTTCCCCACACATAGAAACACCTCCCACACACATGAGCACCTTCCCCACACACTGGAAACCCTCCCCCACACTCTGAAACCCCTTCCCCACACACTGAAACACCTTGCCCACACACTGAAACGCCATCCCCACACACTGCAACACATCGCCACACACTGAAACACATTCCCCACACGCTGAAACCCCTTCCCCACACACTGTAAACCTTCCCAAAACACTGATACTCATTCACCACACACTGAAACACATTACCCACACACTGAAACCTTCCAAACACACTTGAAACACATTCCCCACACACTGAAACCCCTTCCCCACACCCTGAAGCCCCTTCCGCACATCCTGAAACAGTTTCCCCATACACTGAAACTCCTTCCCCACACACTGAAACCCCTTCCGCACACAGTGAAAACCTTCCCCACCCACGGAAACACCTACCCCACACACTGAGACACATCCCCACACACTTAGACCCCTTCCATACACATTGAGACAAATCCCCACACACTGAAACCCCTTCCCCACACAGACTGAAACACCTTCCCCACACACTGAAACTCCTTCCCCACACACTGAAACCCCTTCCGCACACAGTGAAACCCTTCCCCACACACTGAAACCCCTTCCCCACACACTGAAACACATCCCCACACACTGAAACCCCTTCCCCACACACTGAAACCTCTACCCCACACACTGAAACACCTTCCCCACACACTGAAACAACTTCCCCACACACTGAAGCCCCTTCCCCACACACTGAAACACCTTCCCCATACACTGAAACACCTTCCTAACACACTGAAACCCATTCCACACACACTGAAACACCTTCCTCACACACTGAAACCCTTCCCCACACACTGAAACACCTTCCCCACACACTGAAACAACTTCCCCACACACTGAAGCCCCTTCCCCACACACTGAAACACCTTCCCTATCCACTGAAACATCTTCCTAACACACTGAAACCCCTTCGACACACACTGAAACACCTTCCTCACACACTGAAACCCTTCCCCACACACAGAAAGACCTTCCCCACACACTGAAACACTTCCCCACACACTGAAACTACTTCCCCACAAACTGCAACACATTCCCCCAAACTGAAACACCTTCCCCACACAGTGAAACCCCTTCCCCACACACTGAAACCCTTCCCCAAACACTGAAACCCATTCACCACACACTGAAACACATTTGCCACACTCTGAAACCCTTCCAAACACACAGAATCACAATCCCCACACACTGAAACCCCTTCCCCACACACAGAAACCCCTTCCCCACACACTGAAAAACCTTCCCCACACACTGAAACCCCTTCCCCACACACTGAAGCACCTTCCCCACGCAACAAAGCACCTTCCCCACACACTGAAACCCCTTCTGCACACGCTGAAACACCTTCCCCACACACTGAAACCCTTCCCCACACACTGAAACACCTTCCCCACACACTGAAACACCTCCCACACACAGTAGCACCTTCCCCACACACTGAAAACCCTACCCCACACACTGAAACCCCTTCCCCACACACTGAAACACCTTACCCACACACTGAAACGCCATCCCCACACACTGCAACACATCGCCACACACTGAAACACATTCCCCACAGGCTGAAACCCCTTCCCCACACACTGTAAACGTTCCCAAAAGACTGATACTCATACACCACACACTGATGCAAATTCCCCACACACTGAAACCCTTCCAAACACACTGAAACACATTCCCCACACACTGAAACCCCTTCTGCACACACTGAAACAACTTCCCCACACACTGAAACCCCTTCCCCACACACTGAAGCCCCTTCCGCACATACTGAAACACCTTCCCCATACACTGAAACCCCTTCCCCAAACACTGAAACCCCTTCCGCACACAGTGAAAACCTTCCCCACACACTGATACACCTTTCCCACACACTGAGATACATCCCCACACACTTAAACCCCTTCCCTACACAATGAAACAAATCCTCACACACTGAAACCCCTTCCCCACAAACACTGAAACACCTTCCCCACACACTGAAACTCCTTCCCCAAACACTGAAACGCCTTCCGTACACAGTTAAACCCTTCCCCACACACTGAAACCCCTTCCCCACACACTGAAACACATCCTCACACACTGAAACCCCTTCCCCACACACTGAAACACCTTCCCCACAAACTGAAACACCTTCCCCACTCACTGAAACACCTTCCCCACACACTGAAACCCCTTCCGCACACACAGAAACCCCATCCCCACACACTGAAACACCTTCCCCACACACTGAAACAACTTCCCCACACACTGAAGGCCCTTCCCCACACACTGAAACACCTTCCCCATACACTGAAACACCTTCCCCACAAACTGAAACCCCTTCCGCACACACTGAAACACCTTCCCCACACACTGAAACCCTTCCCCACACACTGAAACTCCTTCCCCACACACTGAAACCCCTTCCCCACACACTGAAACCCTCCCCAAACACTGAAACCCATTCACCACACACTGAAACACATTCCCCACACACTGCAACCCTTCCAAACACACAGAATCACAAACCCCACACACTGAAACCCCTTCCCCACACACTGACACCCCTTCCCCACACACTGAAACACCTTCCCCACACACCAAAACCCATTCCGCACACAATGTAACTCATCCCCACACACTGAAACCCATCGCCACACACTGAAACCCATCCCCACACACTGAAACACATTCAACACACACTGAAACCCTTCCCCACACACTGAAACACATCTCCACACACTGAAACACATACCCACACACTGAAACACCTTCCCCACATACTGAAACCCCTTCCCCACACACTAAGACACCTTCCCCACACACTGAAATAACTTCCCCACACACTGAAATACCATCCCCACACAATGAAACACCTTTCTCACACACTGAAACCCGTTCCCCACACACTGAAACACCTTCCCCACACACTGAAACCCCTTCCCCACACACTGAAACATCTTCCCCACATACTGAAACCCCATCCCCAGACACTTTAACACCTTCCACACATACTGAAACACCTTCCCCACACACTGATATACCATCCCCACACACTGGAACACCTATCCCAAACCCTGAAACCCCTTCCCCACACTGAAACACTTCCGCACACACTGAAACTCCTTCCCCACACACTGAAATACCTTCTGCACACACTGAAACTCCTTCCCCACACACTGAAACCCCTTCCCCACACACTGAATCCTCTTCCGCACATACTGATACACCTTCCCCACACACTGAAACTCCTTCCCCACAAACTGCAACACATCCCCACACACTGAAACACCTTCCCCACACACTGAAACGCCATCCCCACACACTGGAACACATCGCCACACACTGAAACACATTCCCCACACGCTGAAACCCCTTCCCGACACACTGTAAACGTTCCCAAAACACTGATACTCATTCACCACACACTGAAACAAATTCCCCACACACTGAAACCCCTTCCCCACACACTGAAACCCCTTCCCCATACACTGAAGCATCTTCCTAACACACTGAAACCCCATCCACACACACTGAAACACCTTCCTCACACACTGAAACCCTTCCCCACACACAGAAACACGTTCCCCACACACTGAAATACTTCCCCACACACTGAAACTCCTTCCCCACACACTGAAACCCCTTCCACACACACTGAAACACCTTCCCCACACACTGAAACCCTTCCCCACACACTGAAACACCTTCCCCACACACTGAAACACCTCCCACACACAGTAGCACCTTCCCCACACACTGGAAACCCTACCCCACACACTGAAACCCCTTCCCCACACACTGAAACACCTTCCCCACACACTGAAACGCCATCCCCATACAATGCAACACATCGCCACACACTGAAACACATTCCCCACACGCTGAAACCCCTTCCCTACACACTGTAAACGTTCCCAAAACACTGATACTCATTCACCACACACTGACACAAATTCCCCACACACTGAAACCCCTTCCCCACACACTGAAACACCTTCCCCATACACTGAAACACCTTCCTCACACACTGAAACCCTTCCCCAAACACAGAAACACCTTCCCAACACACTGAAACACTTCCCCACACACTGAAACTCCTTCCCCCCAAACTGCAACACATTCCCACAAACTGAGACACCTTCCCCACACAGTGAAACCCCTTCCCCACACACTGAAACCCTTCCCCAAACACTGAAACCCAATCACCACACACTGAAACACATTTGCCACACACTGAAACCCTTCCAAACACACAGAATTACAATCCCCACACACTGAAACACCTTCCCCACACACTGAAACTCCTTCCCCACACACTGAAACGGCTTCCGTACACAGTGAAACCCTTCCCCACACACTGAAACCCCTTCCCCACACACTGAAACACAGCCCCACACACTGAAACCCCTTCCCCACACACTGAAACACCTTCCCCACACACTGAAACACCTTCCCCACTCACTGAAACACCTTCCCCACACACTGAAACCCCTTCCGCATACACAGAAACCCCATCCTCACAAACAGAAACACCTTCCCCACACACTGAAACAACTTCCCCACACACTGAAGCCCCTTCCCCAAACACTGAAACACCTTCCCCATACACTGAAACACCTTCCCCACACACTGAAACCCCTTCCGCACACACTGAAACACCTTCCCCACACACTGAAACCCTTCCCCACACACTGAAACACCTTCCCCACATACTGAAACACTTCCCCACACACTGAAACTCCTTCCCCACAAACTGCAACACATCCCCACACACTGAAACACCTTCCCCACACACTAAAACCCCTTCCCCACACACTGAAACCCTCCCCAAACACTGAAACCCATTCACCACACACTGAAACACATTCCCCACACACTGCAACCCTTCCTAACACACAGAATCATAAACCCCACACACTGAAACCCCTTCCCCACACACTGAAACCCCTTCCCCACACACTGAAACACCTTCCCCACACACCAAAACCCCTTCCGCGCACAATGCAACTCATCCCCACACACTGAAACCCATCGCCACACACTGAAACCCATCCCGAAACACTGAAACACATTCAACACACACTGAAACCCTTCCCCACACACTGAAACACATCTCCACACACTGAAACACATCCCCACACACTGAAACACCTTCCCCACATACTGAAACCCCTTCCCCACACACTAAGACACCTTCCCCACACACTGAAACAACTTCCCCACACACTGAAATACAATCCCCACACAATGAAACACCTTTCTCACACACTGAAACCACTTCCCCACACACTGAAACACCTTCCCCACACACTGAAACCCCTTCACCACACACTGAAACACCTTCACCATACACTGAAACACCTTCCTCACACACTGAAACCCTTCCCCAAACACAGAAACACCTTCCCAACACACTGAAACACTTCCCCACACACTGAAACTCCTTCCCCCCAAACTGCAACACATTCCCACAAACTGAGACACCTTCCCCACACAGTGAAACCCCTTCCCCACACACTGAAACCCTTCCCCAAACACTGAAACCCAATCACCACACACT
The DNA here is from genome assembly GCF_036365525.1 of Heterodontus francisci. Lineage (NCBI taxonomy): Eukaryota > Metazoa > Chordata > Chondrichthyes > Heterodontiformes > Heterodontidae > Heterodontus > Heterodontus francisci. The sequence goes on along the minus strand of NC_090377.1, from coordinate 141,460,380 downwards.
GAAACACATTTGCCACACACTGAAACCCTTCCAAACACACAGAATTACAATCCCCACACACTGAAACACCTTCCCCACACACTGAAACTCCTTCCCCACACACTGAAACGGCTTCCGTACACAGTGAAACCCTTCCCCACACACTGAAACCCCTTCCCCACACACTGAAACACAGCCCCACACACTGAAACCCCTTCCCCACACACTGAAACACCTTCCCCACACACTGAAACACCTTCCCCACACACTGAAACCCCTTCACCACACACTGAAACACCTTCCCCATACACTGAAACACCTTCCTCACACACTGAAACCCTTCCCCAAACACAGAAACACCTTCCCAACACACTGAAACACTTCCCCACACACTGAAACACATCTCCACACACTGAAACACATCCCCACACACTGAAACACCTTCCCCACATACTGAAACCCCTTCCCCACACACTAAGACACCTTCCCCACACACTGAAACAACTTCCCCACACACTGAAATACAATCCCCACACAATGAAACACCTTTCTCACACACTGAAACCACTTCCCCACACACTGAAACACCTTCCCCACACACTGAAACCCCTTCACCACACACTGAAACACCTTCCCCACATACTGAAACCCCATCCCCAGACACTTTAACACCTTCCACAGATACTGAAACACCTTCCCCACACACTGATATACCATCCCCACACACTGGAACACTAATCCCAAACCCTGAAACCCCTTCCCCACACACTGAAACACTTCCCCACACACTGAAACTCCTTCCCCAGACACTGGAAACCCATCCCCACACACTGAAACCCCTTCCCCACACACTGAAATCCCTTCCCCACACACTGAAACCCCTTCCACACACACTGAAACACCTTCCCCACACACTGAAACCCCTTCTGCACACGCTAAAACACCTTCCCCACACACTGAAACCCTTCCCCACACACTGAAACACCTTCCCCACACACTGAAACACCTCCCACACACAGTAGCACCTTCCCCGCACACTGGAAACCCTACCCCACACACTGAAACCCCTTCCCCACACACTGAAACACCTTCCCCACACACTGAAACGCCATCCCCACACACTGCAACACATCGCCACACACTGAAACACATTCCCCACACGCTGAAACCCCTTCCCTACACACTGTAAACGTTCCCAAAACACTGATACTCATTCACCACACACTGAAACAAATTCCCCACACACTGAAACCCTTCCAAACACACTGAAACACATTCCCCACACACTGAAACCCCTTCCCCACACACTGAAATACCTTCTGCACACACTGAAACAACTTCCCCACACACTGAAACCCCTTCCCCACACACTGAAGCCCCTTCCGCACATACTGAAACACCTTCCCCATACACTGAAACCCCTTCCCCACACACTGAAACCCCTTCCGCACTCAGTGAAAACCTTCCCCACACACTGATACACCTTTCCCACACACTGAGATACATCCCCACACACTTAAACCCCTTCCCTACACAATGAAACAAATCCTCACACACTGAAACCCCTTCCCCACACACACTGAAACACCTTCCCCACACACTGAAACTCCTTCCCCACACACTGAAACGCCTTCCGTACACAGTGAAACCCTTCCCCACACACTGAAACACCTTCCCCACACACTGAAACACCTTCCCCACACACTGAAACCCCTTCCGCACGCACAGAAACCCCATCCCCACACACTGAAACACCTTCCCCACACACGAAACAACTTCACCACACACTGAAGCCCCTTCCTCACACACTGAAACACCTTCCCCATACACTGAAACACCTTCCCCACACACTGAAACCCGTTCCGCACACACTGAAATACCTTCCCCACACACTGAAACCCTTCCCCACACACTGAAACACCTTCCCCACACACTGAAACACTCCCCAAACACTGAAACCCATTCACCACACACTGAAACACATTGCCCACACACTGATACCCTTCCAAACACACAGAATCACAAACCCCACATACTGAAAACCCTTCCCCACACACTGAAACCCCTTCCCCACACACTGAAACACCTTCCCCACACACCAAAACCCCTTCCGCACACAATGCAACTCATCCCCACACACTGAAACCCATCGCCACACACTGAAACCCATCCCTACACACTGAAACACATTCAACACACACTGAAACCCTTCCCCACACACTGAAACACATCTCCACACACTGAAACACCTTCCCCACATACTGAAACCCCTTCCCCACACACTAAGACACCTTCCCCACACACTGAAACAACTTCCCCACACACTGAAATACCATCCCCACACAATGAAACACCTTTCCCACTCACAGAAACCCCTTCCCCAAACACTGGAACCCTACCCCACACACTGAAACAGCTTCCCCACACACTGAAACCCCTTCCCCACACACTGAAACACCTTCCCCACATACTGAAACCCCATCCCCAGACACTTTAACACCTTCCACACTTACTGAAACACCTTCCCCACACACTGATAGACCTTCCCCACACACTGGAACACCTATCCCAAACCCTGAAACCCCTTCCCCACACACTGAAACACTTCTCCACACACTGAAACTCCTTCCCCAGACACTGGAAACCCATCCCCACACACTGAAACCCCTTCCCCACACACTGAAACACCTTCCCCACACACTGAAACCCCTTCCACACACAATGAAACACCTTCCCCACACACTGAAACCCCTTCCGCATACAGTGAAACCCATCCCCACACAATGAAACCCATCCCCACACACTGAAAACCATCCCCACACACTGAAACACATTCCCCACACACTGAAACCCTTCCCGACACACTGAAACACATCCCCACACACTGAAACATATCCCCACACACACTAAAACAACTTCCCCACGCACTGAAACCCCTTCCCCACACACTGAAGCACGTTCCCCACACACTGAAACACCTTCCCAACACACAGAAATACCATCCCCACACACTGAAGCACCTTTCCCACACACTGAAAACCCTTCCCCACACACTGAAACCCCTTCCCCACACACTGAAACACCTTCCCCACACACCAAAACCCCTTCCGCACACAATGCAACTCATCCCCACACACTGAAACCCATCGCCACACACTGAAACCCATTCCCACACACTGAAACACATTCAACACACACTGAAACCCTTCCCCACACACTGAAACACCTTCCCCACATACTGAAACCCCTTCTCCACACACTAAGACACCTTCCCCACACACTGAAACAACTTCCCCACACACTGAAATACCATCCCCACACAATGAAACACCTTTCCCATTCACAGAAATACCATCCCCACACACTGAAACACCTTTCCCACACACTGAAAACCCTTCCCCACACACTGGAACCCTACCCCACACACTGAAACACCATCCTCAAACACTGAAACACCTTCCCCACACACTGAAACAGATTCCCCACACACTGTAACCGCTTCCCCAAGCACTGAAACACCTAGCCCACACACTGAAACTCATTCCGCACACACTAAAATACCTTCCCCACACACTGAAACCCCTTCCGCACACACAGAAACACCTTCCCCACACACTGAAACCCTTCCCCATACACTGAAATCCATTCCCCACACACTGAAACCCTTCCCCACACACTGAAACCCCTTCCCACACATTGAATCACCTTCCCCACACACTGAAACAACTTCTCCACACACTGGAACCCCTTCCCCACACACTGAAACACCTTCCCCACAAACAAAACACCTTCCCCACACACTGAAACCCCTTCCCCACACACTGAAGCACCTTCCCCACGCAACAAAACACCTTCCCCACACACTGAAAGCCCTTCCGCACACACTGAAACAACTTCCCCACACACTGAAACCCTTCCCCACACACTGAAACACCTTCCCCACACTCTGAAACACCTCCCACACACAGTAGCACCTTCCCCTCACATTGGAAACCCTACCCCACACACTGAAACCCCTTCCCCACACACTGAAACACCTTCCCCACACACTGAAACGCCATCCCCACACACTGCAACACATCGCCACACACTGAAACACATTCCCCACACGCTGAAACCTCTTCCCCACACACTGTAAACGTTCCCAAAACACTGATACTCATTCACCACACACTGAAACATATTCCCCACACACTGAAACCCTTCCAAACACACTGAAACACATTCCCCACACACTGAACCCCCTTCCCCACCCACTGAAATACCTTCTGCACACATTGAAACACCTTCACCACACACTGAAACCCCTTCCCCACACACTGAAGCCCCTTCCGCACATACTGAAACACCTTCCCCATACACTGAAACCCCTTCCCCACACACTGAAACCCATTCCGCACACAGTGAAAACCTTCCCCACACACTGACACACCTTTCCCACACACTGAGACACATCCCCACACATTTAAACACCTTGCCAACACAAGGAAACAAATCCCCACACACTGAAACCCCTTCCCCACACACACTGAAACACCTTCCCCACACACTGAAACTCCTTCCCCACACACTGAAACCCCTTCCGCATACAGTGAAACCCTTCCCCACACACTGAAACCCCTTCCCCACACACTGAAACACATCCCCACAAACTGAAACCCCTTCCCCACACACTGAAACACCTTCCCCACACACTGAAACCCCTTTCCCACACACTGAAACCCCTTCCGCACACACTGAAACAACTTCCCCACACACTGAAACCCTTCCCCACACACTGAAACACCTTCCCCACACACTGAAACACTTCCCCACACACTGAAACTCCTTCCCCACAAACGGCAACACATCCCCACTCACTGAAACACCTTCCCCACACACTAAAACCCCTTCCCGACACACTGAAATCCTTCCCCAAACACTGAAACCCATTCACCACACACTGAAACACATTCCCCACACACTGATACCCTTCCAAACACACAGAATCACAAACCCCACACACTGAAACACCCTCCCCACACACTGAAACCCCTTCCCCACACACTGAAACACCTTCCCCACACACCAAAACCCCTTCCGCACACAATGCTACTCATCCCCACACACTGAAACCCATCGGCACAACTGAAACCCATCCCCACACACTGAAACACATTCCCCACACACTGAAACCCTTCCCCACACACTGAAACACATCTCCACACACTGAAACACATCCCCACACACTGAAACACCTTCCCCACATACTGAAACCCCTTCCCCACACACTAAGACACCTTCCCCACACACTGAAACAACTTCCCCACACACTGAAATACCGTCCCCACACAATGAAACTCCTTTCCCACACACTGAACCCCCATCCCCACACACTGAAACAGCTTCCCCAGACACTGAAACCCCTTCCACACACACTGAAGCACCTTCCCCACACACTGAAACCCCTTTCCCACACACTGGAACCCGACCCCACACACTGAAACACCTTCCCAACACACAGAAATACCATCCCCACAAACTGAAACACCTTTCCCACACACTGAAACCCCTTTCCCACACACTGGAACCCGACCCCACACACTGAAACACCTTCCCCAAATACAGAAACACCTTCCCCACACACTGAAACAGATTCCCCACACACTGAAACCGCTTGCCCAAACACTGAAACACCTTCCCCACACACTGAAACTCGTTCCCCACACACTGAAATACCTTCCCCACACACTGAAACCCCTTCCGCACGCACAGAAACTTCTTCCCCACACACTGAATCCCTTCCCCACACACTGAAACCCCTTCCCCACACACTGAAACCCTTCCCCACACACTGAAACCCCTTCCCACACATTGAATCACCTTCCCCACACACTGAAACAACTTCCCCACACACTGAAACCCCTTCCCCACACACTGAAACACCTTCCCCACGCAACAAAACACCTTCCCCACACACTGAAACCCCTTCAGCACACACTGAAACACCTTTCCCACACACTGAAACCGTTCCCCACAAACTGAAACACCTTCCCCACACACTGAAACACGTCCCACACACAGAAGCACCTTCACCACACACTGGAAACCCTTCCCCACACACTGAAACCCCTTCCCCACACAATGAAACACCTTCCCCACACACTGAAACGCCATCACCACACACTGCAACACATCGCCACACAATGAAACACATTCCCCACTCACTGAAACCCCTTCCCCACACACAGAAACCCCTTCCCCACACACTGAAACGCCTTCCGCACTGACTGAAACCCCTTCCGCACACACTGAAACACCTTCCCCGCACACTGAAACCCCTTCCCCACAACACTGAAACCCCTTCCGCACATACTGAAACACCTTCCCCACACACTGAAACCCCTTCCGCAAACCCTGAAAGCCATCCTCACACACAGAAACACCTTCCCCACACAATGAAACACATCCCCACACACTGAAAGCCCTTCCCCATACACTGAAACAAATCCCCACACACTGAAACCCCTTCCCCACACACTGAAACACCTTCCCCACACACTGAAACTCCTTCGCCACACACTGAAACACCTTCCGCACACAGTGAAACCTTTCCCCACACACTGAAACCCCTTCCCCACACACTGAAACACATCCCCACACACTGAAACCCCTTCCCCACACACTGAAAACCCTTCCGCACACACTGAAACACCTTCCCCACACACTGAAACCCCTTCCCCACACACTGAAACCCTTACCGCACACACTGAAACCTCTTCCGCACACACTGAAATGCCTTCCCCACACACTGAAACCCCTTCCCCACATACTGAAACCCCTACCGCACACACTGAAACAACTTACCCACACACTGAAACTCCTTCCCCACGCACTGAAACCACTTCCTCACACAGTGAATCCCTTCCCCACACACTGAAACCCCTTCCTCACACACTGAAACACATCCCCACACACTGAAAACCCTTCCCCACAATCTGAAACCGCTTCCCCGCACACTGAAAACCCTTCCCCACACACTGAAACCCTTCCCCACACTCTGAAACACCTTCCCCACTCACTGAAACCCCTTCCCCACACACTGAAACCCTTACCCATACTCTGAAACCCCTTCCGCACACACTGAAACACATTCCCCACACACTTAAACCACTTCCACACACACTGAAACCTTTCCCCACACACTGAAGCACCTTCCCCACACACTGAAACCCCTTCCGCACACACTGAGACACCTTCCCCACACACTGAAACCCATCCCCACACACTGAAACCCCTTCCCCACACCCTGAAACACATTCCCACACACAGAAACACCTTCCCCACATAGTGAAACCCTTCCACACACACTGACACCCTTCCCCACACACTGAAACCCATCCCCACACCCTGAAACCCATCCCCACACACTGAAACACCTTCCCCACACACTGAAACCCTTCCCCACACACTGAAACACATCCCCACACACTGAAACACCTAGCCCACACACTGAAACTCCTTCCGCACACACTAAAATACCTTCCCCACACACTGAAACCCTTCCCCACACACTGAAATCCATTCCCCGCACACTGAAACCCTCCCCACTCACTGAAACCCCTTCCCACACATTGAATCACCTTCCCCACATACTGAAACAACTTCCCCACACACTGTAACACCTTCCCCACACACTGAAGCACCTTCCCCACGCAAAAAAACACCTTCCCCACACACTGAAACCCCTTCCCCACACACTGAAGCACCTTCCCCACGCAACAAAACACCTTCCCCACACACTGAAATCCCTTCCGCACACGCTGAAACACCTTCCCCACACACTGAAACCCTTCCCCACACACTGAAACACCTTCCCCACACACTGAAACACCTCCCACAGACAGTAGCTCCTTCCCCTCACATTGGAAACCCTACCCCACACACTGAAACCGCTTCCCCACACACTGAAACACCTTCCCCACACACTGAAACGCCATCCCCACACACTGCAACACATCGCCACACACTGAAACACATTCCCCACACGCTGAAACCCCTTCCCCACACACTGTAAACGTTCCCAAAACACTGATACTCATTCACCACACACTGAAACATATTCCCCACACACTGAAACTCTTGCAAACACACTGAAACACATTCCCCACACACTGAACCCCCTTCCCCACACACTGAAATACCTTCTGCACACATCGAAAAACCTTCACCACACACTGAAACCCATTCCCCACACACTGAAGCCCCTTCCGCACATACTGAAACACCTTCCCCATACACTGAAACCCCTTCCCCACACACTGAAACCCCTTCCGCACACAGTGAAAACCTTCCCCACACACTGATACACCTTTCCCACACACTGAGACACATCCCCACACACTTAAACCCCTTCCCTACACAAGGAAACAAATCCCCACACACTGAAACCCCTTCCCACACACACTGAAACACCTTCCCCACACACTGAAACTCCTTCCCCACACAATGAAACCCCTTCCGCACACAGTGAAACCCTTCCCCACACACTGAAACCCCTTCCCCACACACTGAAACACATCCCCACAAACTGAAACCCCTTCCCCACACACTGAAACACCTTCCCCACACACTGAAATCCTTCCCCAAACACTGAAACCCATTCACCACACACTGAAACACATTCCCCACACACTGATACCCTTCCAAACACACAGAATCTCAAACCCCACACACTGAAACCCCTTCCCCACACACTGAAACCCCTTCCCCACACACTGAAACACCTTCCCCACACACCAAAACTCCTTCCGCACACAATGCTACTCATCCCCACACACTGAAACCCATCGCCACAACTGAAACCCATCCCCACACACTGAAACACATTCCCCACACACTGAAACCCTTCCCCACACACTGAAACACATCTCCACACACTGAAACACATCCCCACACACTGAAACACCTTCCCCACATACTGAAACCCCTTCCCCACACACTAAGACACCTTCCCCACACACTGAAACAACTTCCCCACACACTGAAATACCATCCCCACACAATGAAACTCCTTTCCCACACACTGAACCCCCATCCCCACACATTGAAACAGCTTCCCCAGACACTGAAACCCCTTCCACACACACTGAAACACCTTCCCCACACACTGAAACCCCTTCCGCATACAATGAAACCCATCCCCACACAATGAATCCCATCCCCACACACTGCAAACCATCCCCACACACTGAAACACATTCCCCACACACTGAAACCCTTCCCGACACACTGAAACACATCCCCACACACTGAAAAACATGTCCCACACACTAAAACAACTTCCCCACACACTGAAACCCCTTCCCCACACACTGAAACACGTTCCCCACACCCTGAAACACCTTCCCAACACACAGAAATACCATCCCCACAAACTGAAACACCTTTCCCACACACTGAATCCCCTTTCCCACACACTGGAACCCGACCCCACACACTGAAACACCTTCCCCAAACACAGAAACACCTTCCCCACACACTGAAACAGATTCCCCACACACTGAAACCGCTTCCCCAAACACTGAAACACCTACCCCACACACTGAAACTCGTTCCCCACACACTGAAATACCTTCCCCACACACTGAAACCCCTTCCGCACGCACAGAAACTTCTTCCCCACACTCTGAATCCCTTCCCCACACACTGAAACCCCTTCCCCACACACTGAAACCCTTCCCCACACGCTGGAACCCCTTCCCACACATTGAATCACCTTCCCCACACACTGAAACAACTGCCCCACACACTGAAACCCCTTCCCCACACACTGAAACACCTTCCCCACGCAACAAAACACCTTCCCCACACACTGAAACCCCTTCAGCACACACTGAAACACCTTTCCCACACACTGAAACCGTTCCCCACAAACTGAAACACCTTCCCCACACACTGAAACACGTCCCACACACAGAAGCACCTTCCCCACACACTGGAAACCCTTCCCCACACACTGAAACCCCTTCCCCACACACTGAAACACCTTCCCCACACACTGAAACGCCATCACCACACACTGCAACACATCGCCACACAATGAAACACATTCCCCACTCACTGAAACCCCTTCCCCACACACAGAAACCCCTTCCCCACACACTGAAACGCCTTCCGCACTGACTGAAACCCCTTCCGCACACACTGAAACACCTTCCCCGCACACTGAAACCCCTTCCCCACAACACTGAAACCCCTTCCGCACATACTGAAACACCTTCCCCACACACTGAAACCCCTTCCGCAAACCCTGAAAGCCATCCTCACACACAGAAACACCTTCCCCACACAATGAAACACATCCCCACACACTGAAAGCCCTTCCCCATACACTGAAACAAATCCCCACACACTGAAACCCCTTCCCCACACACTGAAACACCTTCCCCACACACTGAAACTCCTTCGCCACACACTGAAACACCTTCCGCACACAGTGAAACACTTCCCCACACACTGAAACCCCTTCCCCACACACTGAAACACATCCCCACACACTGAAACCCCTTCCCCACACACTGAAAACCCTTCCGCACACACTGAAACACCTTCCCGACACACTGAAACCCCTTCCCCACACACTGAAACCCTTACCGCACACACTGAAACCTCTTCCGCACACACTGAAACCACTTCCCCACACACTGAAACCCCTTCCCCACATACTGAAACCCCTACCGCACACACTGAAACAACTTACCCACACACTGAAACCCCTTCCCCACACACTGAAACCACTTCCTCACACAGTGAATCCCTTCCCCACACACTGAAACCCCTTCCTCACACACTGAAACACATCCCCACACACTGAAAACCCTTCCCCACAATCTGAAACCGCTTCCCCGCACACTGAAAACCCTTCCCCACACACTGAAACCCTTCCCCACACTCTGAAACACCTTCCCCACTCACTGAAACCCCTTCCCCACACACTGAAACCCTTACCCATACTCTGAAACCCCTTCCGCACACACTGAAACACATTCCCCACACACTTAAACCCCTTCCACACACACTGAAACCTTTCCCCACACACTGAAGCACCTCTCCCACACACTGAAACCCCTTCCACACACACTGAGACACCTTCCCCACACACTGAAACCCATCCCCACACACTGAAACCCCTTCCCCACACCCTGAAACACATCCCCACACACAGAAACACCTTCCCCACATAGTGAAACCCCTTTCACACACACTGACACCCTTCCCCACACCCTGAAACCCATCCCCACACACTGAAACCCATCCCCACACACTGAAACACCTTCCCCACACACTGAAACCCTTCCCCACACACTGAAACACATCCCCACACACTGAAACACCTAGCCCACACACTGAAACTCCTTCCGCACACACTAAAATACCTTCCCCACACACTGAAACCCTTCCCCACACACTTAAATCCATTCCCCGCACACTGAAACCCTCCCCACTCACTGAAACCCCTTCCCACACATTGAATCACCTTCCCCACATACTGAAACAACTTCCCCACACACTGAAACACCTTCCCCACACACTGAAACACCTTCCCCACGCAAAAAAACACCTTCCCCACACACTGAAACCCGTTCCCCACACACTGAAGCACCTTCCCCACGCAACAAAACACCTTCCCCACACACTGAAAGCCCTTCCGCACACGCTGAAACACCTTCCCCACACACTGAAACCCTTCCCCACACACTGAAACACCTTCCCCACACACTGAAACACCTCCCACAGACAGTAGCTCCTTCCCCTCACATTGGAAACCCTACCCCACACACTGAAACCGCTTCCCCACACACTGAAACACCTTCCCCACACACTGAAACGCCATCCCCACACACTGCAACACATCGCCACACACTGAAACACATTCCCCACACGCTGAAACCCCTTCCCCACACACTGTAAACGTTCCCAAAACACTGATACTCATTCACCACACACTGAAACATATTCCCCACACACTGAAACCCTTCCAAACACACTGAAACACATTCCCCACACACTGATCCCCCTTCCCCACACACTGAAATACCTTCTGCACACATTGAAACACCTTCACCACACACTGAAACCCCTTCCCCACACACTGAAGCCCCTTCCGCACATACTGAAACACCTTCCCCATACACTGAAACCCCTTCCCCACACACTGAAACCCCTTCCGCACACAGTGAAAACCTTCCCCACACACTGATACACCTTTCCCACACACTGAGACACATCCCCACACACTTAAACCCCTTCCCTACACAAGGAAACAAATCCCCACACACTGAAACCCCTTCCCACACACACTGAAACACCTTCCCCACACACTGAAACTCCTTCCCCACACAATGAAACCCCTTCCGCACACAGTGAAACCCTTCCCCACACACTGAAACCCCTTCCCCACACACTGAAACACATCCCCACAAACTGAAACCCCTTCCCCACACACTGAAACACCTTCCCCACACACTGAAATCCTTCCCCAAACACTGAAACCTATTCACCACACACTGAAACACATTCCCCACACACTGATACCCTTCCAAACACACAGAATCTCAAACCCCACACACTGAAACCCCTTCCCCACACACTGAAACCCCTTCCCCACACACTGAAACACCTTCCCCACACACCAAAACCCCTTCCGCACACAATGCTACTCATCCCCACACACTGAAACCCATCGCCACAACTGAAACCCATCCCCACACACTGAAACACATTCCCCACACACTGAAACCCTTCCCCACACACTGAAACACATCTCCACACACTGAAATACATCCCCACACACTGAAACACCTTCCCCACATACTGAAACCCCTTCCCCACACACTAAGACATCTTCCCCACACACTGAAACAACTTCCCCACACACTGAAATACCATCCCCACACAATGAAACACCTTTCCCACACACTGAAACCCCTTCCCCACACACTGAAACAGCTTCCCCACACACTGAAACCCCTTCCACACACACTGAAACACCTTCCCCACACACTGAAACCCCTTCCGCATACAATGAAACCCATCCCCACACAATGAAACCCATCCCCACACACTGAAAACCATCCCCACACACTGAAACACATTCCCCACACACTGAAACCCTTCCCGACACACTGAAACACATCCCCACACACTGAAAAACATATCCCACACACTAAAACAACTTCCCCACACACTGAAACCCCTTCCCCACACACTGAAACACGTTCCCCACACCCTGAAACACCTTCCCAACACACAGAAATACCATCCCCACACACTGAAACACCTTTCCCACACACTGAAACCCCTTTCCCACACACTGGAACCCGACCCCACACACTGAAACACCTTCCCCAAACACTGAAACACCTTCCCCACACACTGAAACACCTTCCCCACACACTGAAACTCCTTCCCCACACACTGAAACCCCTTCTGCACACAGTGAAACCCTTCCCCACACACTGAAACCCCTTCCCCACACACTGAAACACATCCCCACAAACTGAAACCCCTTCCCCACACACTGAAACACCTTCCCCACACACTGAAATCCTTCCCCAAACACTGAAACCCATTCACCACACACTGAAACACATTCCCCACACACTGATACCCTTCCAAACACACAGAATCACAAACCCCACACACTGAAACCCCTTCCCCACACACTGAAACCCCTTCCCCACACACTGAAACACCTTCCCCACACACCAAAACCCCTTCCGCACACAAGCTACTCATCCCCACACACTGAAACCCTTCGCCACAACTGAAACCCATCCCCACACACTGAAACACATTCCCCACACACTGAAACCCTTCCCCACACACTGAAACACATCTCCACACACTGAAATACATCCCCACACACTGAAACACCTTCCCCACATACTGAAACCCCTTCCCCACACACTAAGACATCTTCCCCACACACTGAAACAACTTCCCCACACACTGAAATACCATCCCCACACAATGAAACACCTTTCTCACACACTGAAACCCCTTCCCCACACACTGAAACAGCTTCCCCACACACTGAAACCCCTTCCACACACACTGAAACACCTTCCCCACACACTGAAACCCCTTCCGCATACAATGAAACCCATCCCCACACAATGAAACCCATCCCCACACACTGAAACCCATCCCCACACACTGAAACACATTCCCCACACACTGAAACCCTTCCCGACACACTGAAACACATCCCCACACACTGAAAAACATATCCCACACACTAAAACAACTTCCCCACACACTGAAACCCCTTCCCCACACACTGAAACACGTTCCCCACAACCTGAAACACCTTCCCAACACACAGAAATACCATCCCCACACACTGAAACACCTTTCCCACACACTGAAACCCCTTTCCCACAGACTGGAACCCGACCCCACACACTGAAACACCTTCCCCACACACTGCAACAGATTCCCCACACACTGAAACCGCTTCCCCAAACACTGAAACACCTACCCCACACACTGAAACCCCTTCCGCAAGCACAGAAACTTCTTCCCCACACGCTGAATCCCTTCCCCACACACTGAAACACCTTCCCCACACACTGAAACCCTTCCCCACACTCTGAAACCCCTTCACACACATTGAATCACCTTCCCCACACACTGAAACAACTTCCCCACACACTGAAACCCCTTCCCCACACACTGAAACACCTTCCCCACGCAACAAAACACCTTCCCCACACACTGAAACCCCTTCAGCACACACTGAAGCACATTTCCCACACACTGAAACCCTTCCCCACAAACTGAAACACCTTCCCCACACACTGAAACACGTCCCACACACAGTAGCACCTTCCCCACACACTGGAAACCCTTCCCCACACACTGAAACCCCTTCCCAACACACTGAAACACCTTCCCCACACACTGAAACGCCGTCACCACACACTGCAACACATCGCCACACAATGAAACACATTCCCCACTCACTGAAACCCCTTCCCCACACACAGAAACCCCTTCCCCACACACTGAAACACCTTCCGCACTGACTGAAACCCCTTCCGCACACACTGAAACACCTTCCCCACACACTGAAACCCCTTCCCCACAACACTGAACCCCTTCCGCACATACTGAAAAACATTCCCCACACACTGAAACCCCTTCCGCAAACCCTGAAAGCCATCCTCACACACAGAAACACTTTCCCCACACACTGAAACACATCCCCACACACTGAAAGCCCTTCCCCACACACTGAAACAAATCCCCACACACTGAAACCCCTTCCCCACACACTGAAACACCTTCCCCACACACTGAAACTCCTTCGCCACACACTGAAACACCTTCCGCACACAGTGAAACCCTTCCCCACACACTGAAACCCCTTCCCCACACACTGAAACACATCCCCACACACTGAAACCCCTTCCCCACACACTGAAAACCCTTCCGCACACACTGAAACACCTTCCCCACACACTGAAACCCCTTCCCCACACACTGAAACCCTTACCGCACACACTGAAACCTCTTCCGCACACACTGAAACCACTTCCCCACACACTGAAACCCCTTCCCCACATACTGAAACCCCTACCGCACACACTGAAACAACTTACCCACACACTGAAACCCCTTCCCCACGCACTGACCCACTTGCGCACACAGTGAATCCCTTCCCCACACACTGAAACCCCTTCCTCACACACTGAAACACATCCCCACACACTGAAAACCCTTCCCCACAATCTGAAACCGCATCCCCGCACACTGAAAACCCTTCCCCACACACTGAAAACCTTCCCCACACTCTAAAACACCTTCCCCACTCACTGAAACCCCTTCCGCACACACTGAAACCCTTACCCACACTCTGAAACCCCTTCTGCACACACTGAAACACATTCCCCACACACTTAAACCCCTTCCACACACACTGAAACCTTTCCCCACAAACTGAAGCACCTTCCCCACACACTGAAACCCCTTCCGCACACACTGAGACACCTTCCCCACACACTGAAACCCATCCCCACACACTGAAACCCCTTCCCCACACCCTGAAACACATCCCCACACACAGAAAAACCTTCCCCACATAGTGAAACCCCTTCCACACACACTGACACCCATCCCCACACACTGAAACCCATCCCCACAAACTGAAACACCTTCCCCACACACTGAAACCCTTCCCCACACACTGAAACACATCCCCACACACTGAAACACCTACCCCACACACTGAAACCCCTTCCCCACACACTGAAACACCTCCCCCACACACTGAAACACCTCCCCCACACACTGAAATCCCTTCCCCACACACTGAAATACCTTCTCCAGACACTGAAACACATTCTCCACACACTGATACCCCTTCCCCACACACTGAAACCCATCCCCACACACTGAAACTCCTTCCCCACAAACTGCAACACATCCCCACACACTGAAACACCTTCCCCACACACTGAACCCACTTCCCCACACACTGAAACCCTTCCCCAAACACTGAAACCCATTCACCACACACTGAAACCCCTTCCCCACACACTGAAGCCGCTTCCGCACATACTGAAACACCTTCCCCATGCACTGAAACCCCTTCCCCACTCACTGAAACACCTTCCGCACACAGTGAAACCCTTCCCCACACTCTGAAACACCTTCCCCACACACTGAAACCCCTTCCGCACACACCAAACACCTTCCCCACACAATTAAACCCCTTCCCCACACACTGAAACACCTTCCCCACGCAACAAAACACCTTCCCCACACACTGAAACCCCTTCCGCACACACTGAAACACCTTCCCCACACACTGAAAGCCTTCCCCACTCACTGAAACACCTTCCCCACACACTGAAACACATCCCACACACAGTAGCACCTTCCCCACACACTGGAAACCCTCCCCCACACACTGAAACCCCTTCCCCACACACTGAAACACCTTCCCCACACACTGCAACGCCATCCCCACACACTGCAACACATCGCCACACACTGAAACACATTCCCCACACGCTGAAACCCCTTCCCCACACACTGTAAACCATCCCAAAACACTGATACTCATTCACCACACACTGAAACACATTCCCCACAAACTGAAACCCTTCCAAACACACTTGAAACACATTCCCCACACACTGAAATCCCTTCTGCACACACTGAAACCCCTTCCCCACACACTGAAGCCCCTTCCGCACATCCTGAAACACCTTCCCCACACACTGAAACGCCATCCCCACACACTGCAACACATTCTCCACACACTGAAACACCTCCCACACACAGTAGCACCTTCCCCACACACTGGAAACCCTACCCCACACACTGAAACCCCTTCCCCACTCACTGAAACTCCTTCCCCACACACTGAAACGCCGTCCCCACACACTGAAACACATTCCCCAGACACTGAAACCCTTCCAAACACACTGAAACACATTCCCCACACACTGAATACCCTTCCCCACACACTGAAATACCTTCTGCACACACTGAAACACCTTCCCCACACACTGAAACCCCTTCCCCACACACTGAAACAGATTCCCCACACACTGAAACCGCTTCCCCAAACACTGAAACACCTACCCCACACACTGAAACTCGTTCCCCACACACTGAAATACCTTCCCCACACACTGAAACCCCTTCCGCACGCACAGAAACTTCTTCCCCACACTCTGAATCCCTTCCCCACACACTGAAACCCCTTCCCCACACACTGAAACCCTTCCCCACACGCTGGAACCCCTTCCCACACATTGAATCACCTTCCCCACACACTGAAACAACTTCCCCAAACACAGAAACACCTTCCCCACACACTGAAACAGATTCCCCACACACTGAAACCGCTTCCCCAAACACTGAAACACCTACCCCACACACTGAAACCCCTTCCCCACACACTGAAACCCTTCCCCACACGCTGGAACCCCTTCCCACACATTGAATCACCTTCCCCACACACTGAAACAACTTCCCCACACACTGAAACCCCTTCCCCACACACTGAAACACCTTCCCCACGCAACAAAACACCTTCCCCACACACTGAAACCCCTTCAGCACACACTGAAACACCTTTCCCACACACTGAAACCGTTCCCCACAAACTGAAACACCTTCCCCACACACTGAAACACGTCCCACACACAGAAGCACCTTCCCCACACACTGGAAACCCTTCCCCACACACTGAAACCCCTTCCCCACACACTGAAACACCTTCCCCACACACTGAAACGCCATCACCACACACTGCAACACATCGCCACACAATGAAACACATTCCCCACTCACTGAAACCCCTTCCCCACACACAGAAACCCCTTCCCCACACACTGAAACGCCTTCCGCACTGACTGAAACCCCTTCCGCACACACTGAAACACCTTCCCCGCACACTGAAACCCCTTCCCCACAACACTGAAACCCCTTCCGCACATACTGAAACACCTTCCCCACACACTGAAACCCCTTCCGCAAACCCTGAAAGCCATCCTCACACACAGAAACACCTTCCCCACACAATGAAACACATCCCCACACACTGAAAGCCCTTCCCCATACACTGAAACAAATCCCCACACACTGAAACCCCTTCCCCACACACTGAAACACCTTCCCCACACACTGAAACTCCTTCGCCACACACTGAAACACCTTCCGCACACAGTGAAACACTTCCCCACACACTGAAACCCCTTCCCCACACACTGAAACACATCCCCACACACTGAAACCCCTTCCCCACACACTGAAAACCCTTCCTCACACACTGAAACACCTTCCCGACACACTGAAACCCCTTCCCCACACACTGAAACCCTTACCGCACACACTGAAACCTCTTCCCCACACACTGAAACCCTTCCCCACACGCTGGAACCCCTTCCCACACATTGAATCACCTTCCCCACACACTGAAACAACTTCCCCAAACACAGAAACACCTTCCCCACACACTGAAACAGATTCCCCACACACAGAAACTTCTTCCCCACACTCTGAATCCCTTCCCCACACACTGAAACCCCTTCCCCACACACTGAAACCCTTCCCCACACGCTGGAACCCCTTCCCACACATTGAATCACCTTCCCCACACACTGAAACAACTTCCCCACACACTGAAACCCCTTCCCCACACACTGAAACACCTTCCCCACGCAACAAAACACCTTCCCCACACACTGAAACAGATTCCCCACACACTGTAACCGCTTCCCCAAGCACTGAAACACCTAGCCCACACACTGAAACTCATTCCGCACACACTAAAATACCTTCCCCACACACTGAAACCCCTTCCGCACACACAGAAACACCTTCCCCACACACTGAAACCCTTCCCCATACACTGAAATCCATTCCCCACACACTGAAACCCTTCCCCACACACTGAAACCCCTTCCCACACATTGAATCACCTTCCCCACACACTGAAACAACTTCTCCACACACTGGAACCCCTTCCCCACACACTGAAACACCTTCCCCACAAACAAAACACCTTCCCCACACACTGAAACCCCTTCCCCACACACTGAAGCACCTTCCCCATGCAACAAAACACCTTCCCCACACACTGAAAGCCCTTCCGCACACGCTGAAACACCTTCCCCACACACTGAAACCCTTCCCCACACACTGAAACACCTTCCCCACACTCTGAAACACCTCCCACACACAGTAGCACCTTCCCCTCACATTGGAAACCCTACCCCACACACTGAAACCCCTTCCCCACACACTGAAACACCTTCCCCACACACTGAAACGCCATCCCCACACACTGCAACACATCGCCACACACTGAAACACATTCCCCACACGCTGAAACCTCTTCCCCACACACTGTAAACGTTCCCAAAACACTGATACTCATTCACCACACACTGAAACATATTCCCCACACACTGAAACCCTTCCAAACACACTGAAACACATTCCCCACACACTGAACCCCCTTCCCCACCCACTGAAATACCTTCTGCACACATTGAAACACCTTCACCACACACTGAAACCCCTTCCCCACACACTGAAGCCCCTTCCGCACATACTGAAACACCTTCCCCATACACTGAAACCCCTTCCCCACACACTGAAACCCCTTCCGCACACAGTGAAAACCTTCCCCACACACTGACACACCTTTCCCACACACTGAGACACATCCCCACACACTTAAACACCTTGCCAACACAAGGAAACAAATCCCCACACACTGAAACCCCTTCCCCACACACACTGAAACACCTTCCCCACACACTGAAACTCCTTCCCCACACACTGAAACCCCTTCCGCATACAGTGAAACCCTTCCCCACACACTGAAACCCCTTCCCCACACACTGAAACACATCCCCACAAACTGAAACCCCTTCCCCACACACTGAAACACCTTCCCCACACACTGAAACCCCTTTCCCACACACTGAAACCCCTTCCGCACACACTGAAACAACTTCCCCACACACTGAAACCCTTCCCCACACACTGAAACACCTTCCCCACACACTGAAACACTTCCCCACACACTGAAACTCCTTCCCCACAAACGGCAACACATCCCCACTCACTGAAACACCTTCCCCACACACTAAAACCCCTTCCCGACACACTGAAATCCTTCCCCAAACACTGAAACCCATTCACCACACACTGAAACACATTCCCCACACACTGATACCCTTCCAAACACACAGAATCACAAACCCCACACACTGAAACCCCCTCCCCACACACTGAAACCCCTTCCCCACACACTGAAACACCTTCCCCACACACCAAAACCCCTTCCGCACACAATGCTACTCATCCCCACACACTGAAACCCATCGGCACAACTGAAACCCATCCCCACACACTGAAACACATTCCCCACACACTGAAACCCTTCCCCACACACTGAAACACATCTCCACACACTGAAACACATCCCCACACACTGAAACACCTTCCCCACATACTGAAACCCCTTCCCCACACACTAAGACACCTTCCCCACACACTGAAACAACTTCCCCACACACTGAAATACCGTCCCCACACAATGAAACTCCTTTCCCACACACTGAACCCCCATCCCCACACACTGAAACAGCTTCCCCAGACACTGAAACCCCTTCCACACACACTGAAGCACCTTCCCCACACACTGAAACCCCTTTCCCACACACTGGAACCCGACCCCACACACTGAAACACCTTCCCAACACACAGAAATACCATCCCCACAAACTGAAACACCTTTCCCACACACTGAAACCCCTTTCCCACACACTGGAACCCGACCCCACACACTGAAACACCTTCCCCAAATACAGAAACACCTTCCCCACACACTGAAACAGATTCCCCACACACTGAAACCGCTTGCCCAAACACTGAAACACCTACCCCACACACTGAAACTCGTTCCCCACACACTGAAATACCTTCCCCACACACTGAAACCCCTTCCGCACGCACAGAAACTTCTTCCCCACACACTGAATCCCTTCCCCACACACTGAAACCCCTTCCCCACACACTGAAACCCTTCCCCACACACTGAAACCCCTTCCCACACATTGAATCACCTTCCCCACACACTGAAACAACTTCCCCACACACTGAAACCCCTTCCCCACACACTGAAACACCTTCCCCACGCAACAAAACACCTTCCCCACACACTGAAACCCCTTCAGCACATACTGAAACACCTTCCCCATGCACTGAAACCCCTTCCCCACTCACTGAAACACCTTCCGCACACAGTGAAACCCTTCCCCACACTCTGAAACACCTTCCCCACACACTGAAACCCCTTCCGCACACACCAAACACCTTCCCCACACAATTAAACCCCTTCCCCACACACTGAAACACCTTCCCCACGCAACAAAACACCTTCCCCACACACTGAAACCCCTTCCGCACACACTGAAACACCTTCCCCACACACTGAAAGCCTTCCCCACTCACTGAAACACCTTCCCCACACACTGAAACACATCCCACACACAGTAGCACCTTCCCCACACACTGGAAACCCTCCCCCACACACTGAAACCCCTTCCCCACACACTGAAACACCTTCCCCACACACTGCAACGCCATCCCCACACACTGCAACACATCGCCACACACTGAAACACATTCCCCACACGCTGAAACCCCTTCCCCACACACTGTAAACCATCCCAAAACACTGATACTCATTCACCACACACTGAAACACATTCCCCACAAACTGAAACCCTTCCAAACACACTTGAAACACATTCCCCACACACTGAAATCCCTTCTGCACACACTGAAACCCCTTCCCCACACACTGAAGCCCCTTCCGCACATCCTGAAACACCTTCCCCACACACTGAAACGCCATCCCCACACACTGCAACACATTCTCCACACACTGAAACACCTCCCACACACAGTAGCACCTTCCCCACACACTGGAAACCCTACCCCACACACTGAAACCCCTTCCCCACTCACTGAAACTCCTTCCCCACACACTGAAACGCCGTCCCCACACACTGAAACACATTCCCCAGACACTGAAACCCTTCCAAACACACTGAAACACATTCCCCACACACTGAATACCCTTCCCCACACACTGAAATACCTTCTGCACACACTGAAACACCTTCCCCACACACTGAAACCCCTTCCCCACACACTGAATCCCCTTCCGCACATACTGAAACACCTTCCCCACACACTGAAACCCCTTCCCCACACACTGAAACACCTTCCCCACACACTGAAACCCCTTCGGCAAACACTGAACCACCTTCCCCACACACTGAAACACTTCCCCACACACTGAAACACCTTCCCCACAAACTGCAACACATCCCCACACACTGAAACACCTTCCCCACACTCTAAAACCCCTTCCCCACACACTGAAACCCTTCCCCAAACACTGAAACCCATTCACCACACACTGCAACACATTCCCCACACACTGAAACCCTTCCAAACACACAGAATCACAATCCACACACACTGAAACCCCTTCCCCACACACTGAAACACCTTCCCCACACACTGAAACACCTTCCCCAAACACACAAAACCCCTTCCGCAACAATGCAACTCATCCCCACACACTGAAACCCATCGCCACACAGTGAAATCCATCCCCACACACTGAAACACATTCCCCACACACTGAAACCCTTCCCCACACAATGAAACACATCTCCACACACTGAAACACATCCCCACACAGTGAAACACCTTCCCCACATACTGAAACCCCTTCCCCACACACTAAGACACCTTCCCCACACACTGAAACAACTTCCCCACGCACTGAAATACCATCCCCACACAATGAAACACCTTTCCCACTCACTGAAACCCCTTCCCCACACACTGGAACCCTACTCCACACACTGAAACAGCTTCCCCACACACTGAAACACCTTCCCCACACACTGAAACACCTTCCCCACACACTGAAACATTTCCCACACACTGAAACTCCTTCCCCACAAACTGCAACACATTCCCACAAACTGAAACACCTTCCCCACATAGTGAAACCCCTTCACCACCCACTGAAACCCTTCCCCAAACACTGCAACCCATTCACAAGCACTGAAACACATTCGCCACACACTGAAACCCTTCTGAACACACAGAATCACAATCCCCACACACTGAAACCCCTTCCCCACAAACTGAAACCCCTTCCCCACACACTGAAACACCTTCCCAACACACTGAAACCCCTTCCCCACCCACTGAAACACCTTCCCCACACACTGAAACAACTTCCCCACACACTGAAGCCCCTTCCCCACACACTGAAACACCTTCCCCATACACTGAAACACCTTCCTCACACACTGAAACCCCTTCTGCACACACTGAAACACCTTCCCCACACACTGAAACTCTTCCCCACACACTGAAACACCTTCCCCACACACTGAAACAATTCCCCACACACTGAAACTCCTTCCCCACAAACTGCAACACATCCCCACACACTGAAACACCTTCCCCACACTCTAAAACCCCTTCCCCACTCACTGAAACCCTTCCCCAAACACTGAAACCCATTCACCACACACTGAAACACATTCCCCACACTCTGAAACCCTTCCAAACACACAGAATCACAATCCCCACACACTGAAACCCCTTCCCCACACACTGAAACCCCTTCCCCAATCACTGAAACACCTTCCCCACACACTGAAACCCCTTTCCCACACACTGAAACACCTTCCCCACGCAACAAAACACCTTCCCCACATACTGAAACCCCTTCCGCACACGCTGAAACACCTTCCCCACACACTGAAACCCTTATTCACACACTGAAACACCTTCCCCACACACTGAAACACCTCCCACACACAGTAGCACCTTCTCCACACACTGGAAACCCTACCCCACACACTGAAACCCCTTCCCCACACACTGAAACACCTTCCCCACACACTGAAACGCCATCCCCACACACTGCAACACATCGCCACACACTGAAACACATTCTCCACACGCTGAAACCCCTTCGCCACACACTGTAAACGTTCCCAAAACACTGATACTCATTCACCACACACTGAAACACATACCCCACACACTGAAACCCTTCCAAACACACTGAAACACATTCCCCACACACTGAAAACCCTTCCCCACACACTGAAATACCTTCTGCACACACGGAAACACCTTCCCCAAACACTGAAACCCCTTCCCCACACACTGAAGCCCCTTCCGCACATACTGAAACACCTTCCCCACACACTGAAACCCCTTCCCCACACACTGAAACACCTTCCGCACACAGTGAAAACCTTTCCCAAACACTGAAACAACTTCCCCACACACTGAGACACATCCCCACACACTTAAACCCCTTCCCTACACAATGAAACAAATCCCCACACACTGAAACCCCTTCCCCACACACACTGAAACACCTTCCCCACACACTGAAACTCCTTCCCCACACACTGAAACCCCTTCCGCACACAGTGAAACCCTTCCGCACACACTGAAACCCCTTCCCCACACACTGAAACACATCCCCACACACTGATACCGCTTCCCCACACACTGAAACCCCTTCCCCACACACTGAAACACCTTCCCCAAACACTAAAACACCTTCCGCACACACTGAAACCCCTTCCCCACACACTGAAACACCTTCCCCACACACTGACACAACTTCCCCACACACTGAAGCCCCTTCCCCACACACTGAAACACCTTCCCCATACACTGAAACACCTTCCCCACACACTGAAACCCCTTCCACACACATTGAAACACATTCCCCAATCACTGAAACCCTTCCCCACACACTGAAACACCTTCCCCACACACTGAAACACTTCCCCACACACTGAAACTCCTTCCCCACAAACTGCAACACATTCCCACAAACTGAAACACCTTCCCCACATAGTGAAACCCCTTCCCCACACACTGTAAACGTTCCCAAAACACTGATACTCATTCACCACACACTGAAACACATTCCCCACACACTGAAACCCTTCCAAACACACTGAAACACATTCCCCACACACTGAAAACCCTTCCCCACACACTGAAATACCTTCTGCACACACTGAAACACCTTCACCACACAATGAAACCCCTTCCCCACACACTGAAGCCCCTCCCGCACATACTGAAACACCTTCCCCACACACTGAAACACCTTCCCCACACACTGAAACCCCTTCCGCACACAGTGAAAACATTCCCCACAAACTGAAACGCCTTCCCCATACACTGAAACACATCCCCACACACTGAAACCCCTTCACCACACACTGAAACACCTTCCCCACACACTGAGACACCTTCCCCACACACTGAAACACCTTCCCCACACATTGAAACCCCTTCCGCACACACTGAAACCCCTTCCCCACACACTGAAACACCTTCCCCACACACTGAAACCCCTTCCGCACACACTGAAACACCTTCCTCACACACTGAAACACCTTCCCCACGCACTGAAACACTTCCCCACACACTGAAACTCCTTCCCCACAAACCGCAACACATTCCCACAAACTGAAACACCTTCCCCACATAGTGAAACCCCTTCCCCAAACACTGAAACCCTTCCCCAAACACTGAAACCCTTTCACCACACACTGAAACACATTCGCCACACACTGACACCCTTCCTAACACACAGAATCACAATCCCCACACACTGAAACCCCTTCCCCACACACTGAGACCCCTTCCCCACACACTGAAACACCTTCCCCACACACTGAAACCCCTTCCCCACTCACTGAAACACCTTCCCCACGCAACAAAACACCTTCCCCACACACTGAAACCCCTTCCGCACACGCTGAAACACCTTCCCCACACACTGAAATTCCCTTCCCCACACACTGAAACACCTTCCCCACACACTGAGACACCTCCCACACACAGTAGCACCTTCCCCAC
This sequence comes from Heterodontus francisci, assembly GCF_036365525.1. Taxonomy (NCBI): domain Eukaryota; kingdom Metazoa; phylum Chordata; class Chondrichthyes; order Heterodontiformes; family Heterodontidae; genus Heterodontus; species Heterodontus francisci. The sequence goes on along the minus strand of NC_090377.1, from coordinate 141,433,893 downwards.
ACACTGGAAACCCTACCCCACACACTCAAACCCCTTCCCCACACACTGAAACACCTTCCCCACACACTGAAACGCCATCCCCACACAATGCAACACATTCTCCACACACAGCAACACCTTCGCCACACACTGAAACACCATCCCCACACACTGCAACGCATTCTCCACGCACTGAAACACCTCCCACACACTGTAGCACCTTCCCCACACACTTGAAACCCTACCCCACACACTGAAACCCCTTCCCCACACACTGAAACACCTTCCCCACACACTGAAACGCCCTCTGCACACACTGAAACACATTCCCCACACACTGAAACCCTTCCAAACACACTGAAACACATTCCCCACACACTGAATACCCTTCCCCACACACTGAAATACCTTCTGCACACACTGAAACACCTTCCCCACTCACTGAAACCCCTTCCCCACACACTGAATCCCCTTCCGCACATACTGAAACACATTCCCCACACACTGAAACCCCTTCCCCACAAACTGAAACCCCTTCCGCACACAGTGAAAACCTTCCCCACACACTGAAACACCTTCCCCACACACTGAGACACATCCCCACACACTTAAACCCCTTCCCTACACAATGAAACAAATCCCCACACACTGAAACCCCTTCCCCACACACACTGAAGCACCTTCCCCACACACTGAAACCCCTTCCCCACACACTGAAACCCCTTCCGCACACACTGAAACCCCTTCCCCACACACTGAAACACCTTCCCCACACACTGAAACAACTTCCCCACACACTGAAGCCCCTTCCCCACACACTGAAACACCTTCCCCATACACTGAAACACCTTCCCCACACACTGAAACCACTTCTGCAAACACTGAAACACCTTCCCCACACACTGAGACCCTTCCCCACACACTGAAACAAGTTCCCCACACACTGAAACAATTCCCCACACACTGAAACTCCTTCCCCACAAACTGCCAAACATCCCCACACACTGAAACACCTTCCCCACACTCTAAAACCCCTTCCCCACACACTGAAACCCTTCCCCAAACACTGAAACCCATTCACCACACACTGAAACACATTCTCCACACACTGAAACCCTTCCAAACACACAGAATCACAATCCACACACACTGAAACCCCTTCCCCACACACTGAAACCCCTTCCCCACACACTGAAACACCTTCCCCACACACCAAAACCCCTTCCGCACACAATGCAACTCATCCCCACACACTGAAACCCATCGCCACACACTGAAATCCATCCCCACACACTGAAACACATTCCCCACACACTGAAACCCTTCCCCACACAATGAAACACATCTCCACACACTGAAACACATCCCCACACACTGAAACACCTTCCCCACATACTGAAACCCCTTCCCCACACACTGAAACACCTTCCCCACACACCAAAACCCCTTCCGCACACAATGCAACTCATCCCCACACACTGAAACCCATCGCCACACACTGAAATCCATCCCCACACACTGAAACACATTCCCCACACACTGAAACCCTTCCCCACACAATGAAACACATCTCCACACACTGAAACACATCCCCACACACTGAAACACCTTCCCCACATACTGAAACCCCTTCCCCACACACTAAGACACCTTCCCCACACACTGAAACAACTTCCCCACGCACTGAAATACCATCCCCACACAATGAAACACCTTTCCCACTCACTGAAACCCCATCCCCACACACTGGAACCCTACCCCACACACTGAAACAGCTTCCCCACACACTGACACCCCTTCCCCACACACTGAAACACCTTCCCCACACACTGAAACACTTCCCCACACACTGAAACTCCTTCCCCACAAACTGTAACACATTCCCACAAACTGAAACACGTTCCCCACATAGTGAAACCCCTTCACCACCCACTGAAACCCTTCCCCAAACACTGCAACCCATTCACAAGCACTGAAACACATTCGCCACACACTGAAACCCTTCCTAACACACAGAATCACAATCCCCACACACTGAAACCCCTTCCCCACACACTGAAAACCCTTCCCCACACACTGAAACACCTTCCCCACACACTGAAACCGCTTCGCTACCCACTGAAACACCTTCCCCACACACTGAAACAACTTCCCCACACACTGAAGCCCCTTCCCCACACACTGAAACACCTTCCCCATACACTGAAACACCTTCCTCACACACTGAAACCCCTTATGCACACACTGAAACACCTTCCCCACACACTGAAACCCTTCCCCACACACTGAAACACCTTCCCCACACACTAAAACAATTCCCCACACACTGAAACTCCTTCCCCACAAACTGCAGCACATCCCCACACACTGAAACACCTTCCCCACACTCTAAAACCCCTTCCCCACACACTGAAACCCTTCCCCAAACACTGAAACCCATTCAGCACACACAGAATCACAATCCCCACACACTGAAACCCCTTCCCCACACACTGAAACCCCTTCCCCACACACTGAAACACCTTCCCCACACACCAAAACCCCTTCCGCACACAATGCAACTCATCCCCACACACTGAAACCCATCGCCACACACTGAAATCCATCCCCACACACTGAAACACATTCCCCACATACTGATACCCTTCCCCAAACACTGAAACACATCTCCACACACTGAAACACATCCCCACACAATGAAACACATTCCCCACATACTGAAACCCCTTCCCCACACACTAAGACACCTTCCCCACACACTGAAACAACTTCCCCAGGCACTGAAATACCATCCACACACAATGAAACACCTTTCCCACTCACTGAAACCCCTTCCCCACACACTGGAACCCTACCCCACACACTGAAACAGCTTCCCCACACACTGAAACCCCTTCCGCACACACTGAAACACCTTCCCCACACACTGAAACACTTCCCCACACACTGAAACTCCTTCCCCACAAACTGCAACACATTCCCACAAACTGAAACACCTTCCCCACATAGTGAAACCCCTTCACCACCCACTGAAACCCTTCCCCAAACACTGAAACCCATTCACCCGCACTGAAACACATTCGCCACACACTGAAACCCTTCCTCACACACAGAATCACAATCCCCACACACTGAAACCCCTTCCGCACACACTGAAACCCCTTCCCCACACACTGAAACACCTTCCCTACACACTGAAACCCCTTTCCCACACACTGAAACACCTTCCCCACGCAACAAAACACCTTCCCCACATACTGAAACCCCTTCCGCACACGCTGAAACACCTTCTCCACACACTGAAACCCTTATTCACACACTGAAACACCTTCCCCACACACTGAAACACCTCCCACACACAGTAGCACCTTCTCCACACACTGGAAACCCTACCCCACACACTGAAACCCCTTCCCCACAAACTGAAACACCTTCCCCACACACTGAAACGCCATCCCCACACACTGCAACACATCGCCACACACTGAAACACCTTCTCCACACGCTGAAACCACTTCCCCACACACTGTAAACGTTCCCAAAACACTGATACTCATTCACCACACACTGAAACACATTCCCCACACACTGAAAACCCTTCCCCACACACTGAAATACCTTCTGCACACACTGAAACACCTTCCCCAAACACTGAAACCCCTTCCACACACACTGAAGCCCCTTCCGCACATACTGAAACACCTTCCCCACACACTGAAACCCCTTCCCCACACACTGAAACCCCTTCCGCACACAGTGAAAACCTTTCCCACACACTGAAACACCTTCCCCACACACTGAGACACAACCCCACACACTTAAACCCCTTCCCTACACAATGAAACAAATCCCCACACACTGAAACCCCTTCCCCACACACACTGAAACACCTTCCCCACACACTGAAACTCCTTCCCCACACACTGAAACCCCTTCCGCACACAGTGAAACCCTTCCGCACACACTGAAACCCCTTCCCCACACACTGAAACACATCCCCACACACTGAAACCCCTTCCCCACACACTGAAACACCTTCGCCACACACTGAAACACCTTCCCCACACACTGAAACCCCTTCCACACACACTGAAACCCCTTCCCCACACACTGAAACACCTTCCCCACACACTGACACAACTTCCCCACGCACTGAAGCCCCTTCCCCACACACTGAAACACCTTCCCCATACACTGAAACACCTTCCCCACACACTGAAACCCCTTCCGCACACACTGAAACACATTCCCCAATCACTGAAACCCTTCCCCACACACTGAAACACCTTCCCCACACAATGAAACACTTCCCCACTCACTGAAACTCCTTCCCCACAAACTGCCACACATTCCCACAAAGTGAAACACCTTCCCCACATAGTGAAACCCCTTCCCCACACACTGAAACCCTTCCCCAAACACTGAAACCCATTCACCACACACTGAAACACATTCGCCACTCACTGAAACCCTTCCTAACACACAGAATCACAATCCCCACACACTGAAACCCCTTCCCCACACACTGAAACCCCTTCCCCACACACTGAAACACCTTCCCCACACACTGAAACCCCTTCCCCACTCACTGAAACACCTTCCCCACGCAACAAAACACCTTCCCCACACACTGAAACCCCTTCTGCACACGCTGAAACAATTTCCCCACACACTGAAACCCTTCCCCACACACTGGAAACCCTACCCCACACACTGAAACCCCTTCCCCACAAACTGAAACACCTTCCCCACACACTGAAACGCCATCCCCACACACTGCAACACATCGCCACACACTGAAACACCTTCTCCACACGCAGAAACCACTTCCCCACACACTGTAAACGTTCCCAAAACACTGATACTCATTCACCACACACTGAAACACATTCCCCACACACTGAAAACCCTTCCCCACACACTGAAATACCTTCTGCACACACTGAAACACATTCCCCAATCACTGAAACCCATCCCCACACACTGAAACACCTTCCCCACACAATGAAACACTTCCCCACTCACTGAAACTCCTTCCCCACAAACTGCCACACATTCCCACAAAGTGAAACACCTTCCCCACATAGTGAAACCCCTTCCCCACACACTGAAACCCTTCCCCAAACACTGAAACCCATTCACCACACACTGAAACACATTCGCCACTCACTGAAACCCTTCCTAACACACAGAATCACAATCCCCACACACTGAAACCCCTTCCCCACACACTGAAAACCCTTCCCCACACACTGAAACACCTTCCCCACACACTGAAACCCCTTCCCCACTCACTGAAACACCTTCCCCACGCAACAAAACACCTTCCCCACACACTGAAACCCCTTCTGCACACGCTGAAACAATTTCCCCACACACTGAAACCCTTCCCCACACACTGGAAACCCTACCCCACACACTGAAACCCCTTCCCCACAAACTGAAACACCTTCCCCACACACTGAAACGCCATCCCCACACACTGCAACACATCGCCACACACTGAAACACCTTCTCCACACGCTGAAACCACTTCCCCACACACTGTAAACGTTCCCAAAACACTGATACTCATTCACCACACACTGAAACACATTCCCCACACACTGAAAACCCTTCCCCACACACTGAAATACCTTCTGCACACACTGAAACACCTTCCCCAAACACTGAAACCCCTTCCACACACACTGAAGCCCCTTCCGCACATACTGAAACACCTTCCCCACACACTGAAACCCCTTCCCCACACACTGAAACCCCTTCCGCACACAGTGAAAACCTTTCCCACACACTGAAACACCTTCCCCACACACTGAGACACAACCCCACACACTTAAACCCCTTCCCTACACAATGAAACAAATCCCCACACACTGAAACCCCTTCCCCACACACACTGAAACACCTTCCCCACACACTGAAACTCCTTCCCCACACACTGAAACCCCTTCCGCACACAGTGAAACCCTTCCGCACACACTGAAACCCCTTCCCCACACACTGAAACACATCCCCACACACTGAAACCCCTTCCCCACACACTGAAACACCTTCGCCACACACTGAAACACCTTCCCCACACACTGAAACCCCTTCCACACACACTGAAACCCCTTCCCCACACACTGAAACACCTTCCCCACACACTGACACAACTTCCCCACACACTGAAGCCCCTTCCCCACACACTGAAACACCTTCCCCATACACTGAAACACCTTCCCCACACACTGAAACCCCTTCCGCACACACTGAAACACATTCCCCAATCACTGAAACCCTTCCCCACACACTGAAACACCTTCCCCACACAATGAAACACTACCCCACTCACTGAAACTCCTTCCCCACAAACTGCCACACATTCCCACAAAGTGAAACACCTTCCCCACATAGTGAAACCCCTTCCCCACACACTGAAACCCTTCCCCAAACACTGAAACCCATTCACCACACACTGAAACACATTCGCCACTCACTGAAACCCTTCCTAACAAACAGAATCACAATCCCCACACACTGAAACCCCTTCCCCACACAATGAAACCCCTTCCCCACACACTGAAACACCTTCCCCACACACTGAAACCCCTTCCCCACTCACTGAAACACCTTCCCCACGCAACAAAACACCTTCCCCACACACTGAAACCCCTTCTGCACACGCTGAAACAATTTCCCCACACACTGAAACCCTTCCCCACACACTGACACACCTTCCCCACACACTGAAACACCTCCCACACACAGTAGCACCTTGCCCACACACTGGAAAGCCTACCCCACACAGTGAAGCCCCTTCCCCACACACTGAAACACCTTCCCCACACACTGAAACGCCAACCCCACACACTGCAACACATTCTCCACACGCTGAAACCCCTTCCCCACACACTGTAAACGTTCCCAAAACACTGATACTCATTCACCACACACATAAACACATTCCCTACACACTGAAACCCTTCCAAACACACTGAAACACATTCCCCACACACTGAAAACCCTTCCCCACACACTGAAATACCTTCTGCACACACTGAAACACCTTCACCACACACTGAAACCCCTTCCCCACACACTGAATCCCCTCCCGCACATACTGAAACACCTTCCCCACACACTGAAACCCCTTCCCCACACACTGAAACCCCTTCCGCACACAGTGAAAACATTCCCCACACACTGAAACACATCCCCACACACACTGAGACACATCCCCACACACTTAAACCCCTTCCCTACACAATGAAACAAATCCCCACACACTGAAACACCTTCCCCACCCACACTGAAGCACCTTCCCCACACACTGAAACCCCTTCCCCACACACTGAAACCCCTTCCACACACACTGAAACCCCTTCCCCACACACTGAAACACCTTCCCCACACACTGAAACAACTTCACCACACACTGTAGCCCCTTCCCCACACACTGAAACACCTTCCCATACACTGAAACACCTTCCCCACACACTGAAACCCCTTCTGCACACACTGAAACACCTTCCCCACACACTGAAACCCTTCCCCACACACTGAAACACCTTCCCCACACACTGAAACACTTCCCCAAACACTGAAACTCCTTCCCCACACACTAAAACCCCTTCCCCACACACACTGAAACACCTTCTCCACACACTGAAACACCTTCCCCAAACACTGAAGCACTTCCCCACACACTGAAACCCCTTCCGCACACAATGCAACTCATCCCCACACACTGAAACCCATCGCCACACACTGAAACCCATCCCCACACACTGAAACACATTCCCCACACACTGAAACCCTTCCCCACACACTGAAACACATCTCCACACACTGAAACACATCCCAACACACTGAAACACCTTCCCCACATACTGAAACCCCTTCCCCACACACTAAGACACCTTCCCCACACACTGAAACAACTTCCCCACGCACTGAAATACCATCCACACACAATGAAACACCTTTCCCACTCAATGAAACTCCTTCCCCACACACTGGAACCCTACCCAACACACTGAAACAGCATCCCCACACACTGAAACCCCTTCGCCACACACTGAAACACATTCCCACAAACTGAAACACCTTCCCCACATAGTGAAACCCCTTCACCACCCACTGACACCCTTCCCCAAACACTGAAACCCATTCACCACACACTGAAACACATTCGCCACACACTGAAACCCTTCCTAACACACAGAATCACAATCCCCACACACTGAAACCCCTTCCCCACACACTGAAACCCCTTCCCCACACACTGAAACACCTTCCCCACACACTGAAACACCTTCCCCACGCAACAAAGCACCTTCCCCACACACTGAAACCCCTTCCGCACACGCTGAAACGCCTTCCCCACACACTGAAACCCTTCCCCACACACTGAAACACCTTCCCCACACACTGAAACACCTCCCACATACAGTAGCACCTTCCCCACACACTGGAAACCCTACCCCACACACTGAAATCCCTTCCCCACACTCTGAAACACCTTCCCCACACACTGAAACGCCATCCCCACACACTGCAACACATCGCCACACACTGAAACACATTCTCCACACGCTGAAACCCGTTCCCCACACACTGTAAACGTTCCCAAAACACTGATACTCATTCAACACACACTGAAACACATTCCCCACACACTGAAACCCTTCCAAACACACTGAAACACATTCCCCACACACTGGAAACCCTTCCCCACACACTGAAATACCTTCTGCACACACTGAAACACCTTCCCCACACACTGAAACCCCTTCCCGACACACTGAATCCCCTTCCGCACATACTGAAACACCTTCCCCACACACTGAAACCCCTTCCCCAAACACTGAAACCCCTTCCGCACACAGTGAAAACCTTCCCCACACACTGAAACACCTTCCCCACACACTGAGACACATCCCCACACACTTAAACCCCTTCCCTGCACACACTGAAACACCTTCCCCACACACTGAAACTCCTTCCCCACAAACTGCAACACATCCCCACACACTGAAACCCCTTCCCCACACACTGAAACACCTTCCCCACACACTGAAACACCTTCCCCACACACTGAAACCCCTTCCGCACACACTGAAACCCCTTCCCCACGCACTGAAACACCTTCCCCACACACTTACACAACTTCCCCACACACTGAAGCCCCTTCCCCACACACTGAAACACCTTCCCCATACACGGAAACACCTTCCCCACACACTGAAACCCCTTCCGCACACACTGAAACACCTTCCCCAATCACTGAAACCCTTCCCCACACACCGTTACACCTTCCCCACACACTGAAACACTTCCCCACACACTGAAACACCTTCCCCACAAACTGCAACACATCCCCACACACTGAAACATCTTCCCCACGCTCTAAAACCCCTTCCCCACACACTGAAACCCTTCCCCAAACACTGAAACCCATTCACCACACACTGAAACACATTCCCCACACACTGAAACCCTTCCAAACACACATAATCACAATCCCCACACACTGAAACCCCTTCCCCACATACTGAAACCCCTTCCCCACACACTGAAACACCTTCCCCACACACCAAAACCCCTTCCGCACACAATGCAACTCATCCCCACACACTGAAAGCCATCGCCACACACTGAAACCCATCCCCACACACTGAAACACATTCCCCACACACTGGAACCCGTCCCCACACACTGAAACACATCTCCACACACTGAAACACATCCCCACACACTGAAACACCTTCCCCACATACTGAAACCCCTTCCCCACACACTAAGACACCTTCCCCACACACTGAAACAACTTCCCCACACACTGAAATACCATCCCCACAAAATGAAACACCTTTCCCACTCACTGAAACCCCTTCCCCACGCACTGGAACCCTACGTCTCACACTGAAACAGCTTCCCCACACACTGAAACCCCTTCCCACACACTGAAACACCTTCCCCACATACTGAAACCCCATCCCCAGACACTATAACACCTTCCACACATACTGAAACACCTTCTCCACACACTGCAATACCATCCCCACACACTGGAACACCTATCCCAAACCCTGAAACCCCTTCCCCACACACTGAAACACTTCCCCACGCAATGAAACTCCTTCCCCAGACACTGGAAACCCTTCCCCACACACTGAAACCCCTTCCCCACACACTGAAACACCTTCCCCACACACTGAAACACCTTCCACACACACTGAAACACCTTCCCCACACACTGAAACCCCTTCCGCATACAATGAAACGCATCCACACACAAGGAAACCCATCCCCACACACTGAAAACCATCCCCACACACTGAAACACCTTCCCCCACACTGAAACCCTTCCCGACGCACTGAAACACATCCCCACACACTGAAACACATCCCCACACAAAGAAACAACATCCCCACACACTGAAACCCCTTCCCCACACACTGAAACACGTTCCCCACACACTGAAACACCTTCCCAACACACAGAAATACCATCCCCACACAGTGAAACACCTTTCCCACACACTGAAACGCCTTCCCCACACACTGGAACCCTACCCCACACACTGAAACACCTCCCCCAAACACTGAAACACCTTCCCCACACACTGAAACAGATTCCCCACACACTGAAACCGCTTCCCCAAACACTGAAACACCTACCCCACACACTGAAACTCCTTCCCCACACACTGAAATGCGTTCCCCACACACTGAGACCCCTTCCGCACACACAGAAACACCTTCACCACAAACTGAAACCCTTCCCCACACACTGAAGCCGCTTCCCCACACACTGAAACCCTTCCCCACACACTGAAACCCCTTCCCACACATTGAAACACCTTCGCCACGCAACAAAACACCTTCCCCACGCACTGAAACCCCTTCAGCACACACTGAAACAGCTTTCCCACACACTGAAACCCATCCCCACAAACTGAAACACCTTCCCCACACACTGAAACACGTCCCACACACAGTAGCACCTTCCCCACACACTGGAAACCCTTCCCCACACACTGAAACCCCTTCCCCACACACTGAAACACCTTCCCCACCTTCCCCACACACCAAAACCCCTCCCGCATACAATGCAACTCATCCCCACACACTGAAACCCATCGCCACACACTGAAGCCCATCCCCACACACTGAAACACCTTCCCCAAACACTGAAACACATCCCCACACACTGAAACACCTTCCCCACATACTGAAACCCTTCTTCACACACTAAAACACCTTCCCCACACACTGAAACACCTTCCCAACACACTGAAATACCATCCCCACACACTGAAACACCTTTCCCACACACTGAAACCCCTTCCCCAAGCACTGGAACCCTACCCCACGCACTGAAACACCTTCCCCAAACACTGAAACCCCTTCCCCACACACTGAAACAGCTTCCCCACACACTGAAACCCCTTCCCCACACACTGAAACACCTTCCCCAAACACTGAGACACCTTCCCCACACACTGAAATACCATCCCCACACACTGAAACACCTTTCCCACACACTGAAACCCCTTCCCCAAACACTGGAACCCTACCCCACGCACTGAAACACCTTCCCCAAACACTGAAACCCCTTCCCCACACACTGAAACAGCTTCCCCACACACTGAAACCCCTTCCCCATACACTGAAACACCTTCCCCAAACACTGAGACACCTTCCCCACACACTGAAAGCCCTTCCACACTCACTGAAACACCTTCCCCAAACACTGAAACCCTTCCCCACACACTGAAACCCCTTCCCCACACACTGAAACACCTTCCCCACACACCGAAACACCTTCCCCACACACTGAAACCCCTTCCGCACACACTGAAACACCTTCCCCACACAATGAAACCCTCCCCACACACTGAAACAGCTTCCCCACACTCTGAAACACCTTCCCCACACACTGGAAACCCTTCCCCACACACTGAAACCCCTTCCCCACACACTGAAACACCTTCCCCACACACTGAAACAACTTTCCCACACACTGAAACCCCTTCCCCACACACTGAAACACCTTCCCCATGCACTGAAACACCTTCCCCACACACTGAAACCCCTTCCGCACACTCTGAAACATCTTCCCCACACACCGAAACCCTTCCCCACACACTGAAACACCTTCCCCACACACAGAAACACTTCCCCACACACTGAAACTCCTTCCCCAGACACTGGAAACCCTTCCCCACACACTGAAACCCCTTCCCCACACTCTGAAACACCTTCCCCACACACTGCAACCCCATCCCCACAAACTGCAACACATCCCCACCCACTGAAATCCATCGCCACACACTGAAACCCATGCCCACACACTGAAACACCTTCCCCACACACTTAAACACATCCCCACACACTGAAACACCTTCCCCACATACTGAAACCCTTCCCCACACACTAAAACACCGGCCCCACACACTGAAACACCTTCCCCACACACTGATATACCATCCCCACACACTGAAACACCTTTCCCACACACTGAAACCCCTTCCCCACACACTGGAACCCTACCCCACACACTGAAACACCTTCCCCAAACACTGAAACCCCTTCCCCACACACTGAAACAGCTTCCCCACACACTGAAACCCCTTCCCCACACACTGAAACACCTTCCCCTAACACTGAGACACCTTCCCCACACACTGAAAGCCCTTCCACACTCACTGAAACACCTTCCCCAATCACTGAAACCTTTCCCCAAACACTGAAACCCCTTCCCCACACACTGAAACACCTTCCGCACACACTGAAACCCCTTCCCCACACACTAAAACACCTTCCCCACACACCGAAACACCTTCCCCACACACTGAAACCCCTTCCGCACACAATGAAACACCTTCCCCACACAATGAAACCCTCCCCACACACTGAAACAGCTTTCCCACACACTGAAACACTTCCCCACACACTGAAACACCTTCCCCAAACACTGAGAAACCTTCCCCACACACTGAAAGCCCTTCCACACTCACTGAATCACCTTCCCCAAACACTGAAACCCTTCCCCACACACTGAAACCCCTTCCACACACACTGAAACACCTTCCCCACACACTGAAACCCCTTCCCCACACACTGAAACACCTTGCCCACACACCGAAACACCTTCCTCACACACTGAAACCCCTTCCGCACACACCGAAACACCTTCCCCACACAATGAAACCCTCCCCACACACTGAAACACCTTCCCCACACACTGAAACAACTTTCCCACACACTGAAACCCCTTCCCCACACACTGAAACACCTTCCCCATGCACTGAAACAGCTTCCCCACACTCTGAAACACCTTCCCCACACACTGGAAACCCTTCCCCACACACTGAAACCCCTTCCCCACACACTGAAACACCTTCCCCACACACTGAAACAACTTTCCCACACACTGAAACCCCTTCCCCACACACTGAAACACCTTCCCCATGCACTGAAACACCTTCCCCACACACTGAAACCCCTTCCGCACACTCTGAAACATCTTCCCCACACACCGAAACGCTTCCCCACACACTGAAACACCTTCCCCACACACAGAAACACTTCCCCACACACTGAAACTCCTTCCCCAGACACTGGAAACCCTTCCCCACAAACTGAAACCCCTTCCCCACACTCTGAAACACCTTCCCCACACACTGAAACCCCATCCCCACAAACTGCAACACATCCCCACCCACTGAAACCCATCGCCACACACTGAAACCCATCCCCACACACTGAAACACCTTCCCCAAACACTTAAACACATCCCCACACACTGAAACACCTTCCCCACATACTGAAACCCTTCCCCACACACTAAAACACCTTCCCCACACACTGAAACACCTTCCCCACACACTGATATACCATCCCCACACACTGAAACACCTTTCCCACACACTGAAACCCCTTCCCCACACACTGGAACCCTACCCCACACACTGAAACACCTTCCCCAAACACTGAAACCCCTTCCCCACACACTGAAACAGCTTCCCCACACACTGAAACCCCTTCCCCACACACTGAAACACCTTCCCCTAACACTGAGACACCTTCCCCACACACTGAAAGCCCTTCCACACTCACTGAAACACCTTCCCCAATCACTGAAACCTTTCCCCAAACACTGAAACCCCTTCCCCACACACTGAAACACCTTCCCCACACACTGAAACCCCTTCCCCACACACTAAAACACCTTCCCCACACACCGAAACACCTTCCCCACACACTGAAACCCCTTCCGCACACACTGAAACACCTTCCCCACACAATGAAACCCTCCCCACACACTGAAACAGCTTCCCCACACACTGAAACACTTCCCCACACACTGAAACACCTTCCCCACACACTGGAAACCCTTCCCCACACACTGAAACCCCTTCCCAACACACTGAAACACCTTCCCCACAGACTGTACCCCCTTCCCCACACACTGAAACACCTTCCCCACACACTGAAACAACTTCCCCACACACTGAAACCCCTTCCACACACACTGAAACACCTTCCCCATACACTGAAACACCTTCCCCACACACTGAAACCACTTCCGCACATTCTGAAACACCTTGCCCACACACCAAAACCCTTCCCCACACACTGAAACAACTTCCCCACACACTGAAACACTTCCCCACACACTGAAACTCCTTCCCCACACAATGGAAACCCTTCGCCACACACTGAAAACCCCTTCCCCACACTGTGAAACACCTTACCCACACACTGAAACACCTTCCCCACACACTGGAACCCCTTCCCCACACACTGAAACACATCCCCACACACTTAAACCCCTTCCCTAAACAATGAAACATATCCCCACACACTGAAACCCCTTCCCCACACACACTGAAACACCTTCCTCACACACTGAAACACCTTCCCCACACCCTGAAACACATTCCCACTCACTGAAAAAACTTCCCCACACACTGAAACACCTTCTCCACCCACTGAAACACCTTCCCCACACACTGAAACACCTTCCCCACACACTGAAACCCCTTCTGCACACACTGAAAAATCTTCCTCACTCACTGAAAACCTTCCCCACACACTGAAACACCTTCCCCACACTCTGAAAACCTTCCCCACACACTGAAACACCTTCCCCACACACTGAAACAACTTCCCCACACACTGAAACCCCTTTCCCACACACTGAAACACCTTCCCCACACACTGAAACTCCTTCCCCACACTCTGAAAACCCTTCCGCACACACTGAAACACCTTCCCCACACTCCGAAACCCTTCCCCACACACTGAAACCCTTCCCCACACACTGAAACACTTCCCCACACACTGAAATTCCTTCCCCACACAATGGAAACCCTTCCCCACACACTGAAAACCCCTTCCCCACACTGTGAAACAACTTCCCCACACACTGAAACACCTTCCCCACACACTGGAACCCCTTCCCCACTCACTGAAACCCTTCCCCAAACACTGAAACCCATTCAACACACACTGAAACACATTACCCACACACTGAAACCCTTCCAAACACACAGAATCATAATCCCCACACACTGAAACCCCTTCCCCACACACTGAATCCCTTCCCCACAAACTGAAACATCTTCCCCACACACTGAAACACGTCCCACACACAGTAGCACCTTACCCACACACTGGAAACCCTTCCCCACACACTGAAACCCCTTCCCCACACACTGAAACACCTTCCCCACCTTCCCCACACACCAAAACCCCTTCCGCATACAATGCAACTCATCCCCACGCACTGAAACCCATCGCCACACACTGAAACCCATCCCCACACACTGAAACACCTTCCCCAAACACTGAAAAACATCCCCACACACTGAAACACCTTCCCCACATACTGAAACCCTTCCCCACACACTAAAACACCTTCCCCACACACTGAAACACCTTCCCCACACACTGAAATACCATCCCCACACACTGAAACACCTTTCCCACACACTGATACCCCTTCCCCAAACACTGGAACCCTACCCCACGCACTGAAACACCTTCCCCAAACACTGAAACCCCTTCCCCACACACTGAAACACTTTCCCCAAACACTGAGACACCTTCCCCACACACTGAAAGCCCTTCCACACTCACTGAAACACCTTCCCCAAACACTGAAACCCTTCCCCACACACTGAAACCCCTTCCCCACACACTGAAACCCTTCCCTACACACTGAAAGCACTTCCCACACTCTGAAACACCTGCCCCACACACTGAAACACCTTCCCCACACACTGAAACCCCTTCCCCACACACTGAAACACCTTCCCCACACACCGAAACACCTTCCCCACACACTGAAACCCCTTCCGCACACACTGAAACACCTTCCCCACACAATGAAACCCTCCCCACACACTGAAACAGCTTCCCCACACTCTGAAACACCTTCCCCACACACTGGAAACCCTTCCCCACACACTGAAACCCCTTCCCCACACACTGAGACCCATCCCCACACACTGAAACACCTTCCCCAAACACTGAAACACATCCCCACACACTGAAACACCTTCCCCACATACTGAAACCCTTCCCCACACACTAAAACACCTTCCCCACACACTGAAACACCTTCCCCACACACTGAAATACCATCCCCACACACTGAAACACCTTTCCCACACACTGAAACCCCTTCCCCAAACACTGGAACCCTACCCCACGCACTGAAACACCTTCCCCAAACACTGAAACCCCTTCCCCACACACTGAAACACTTTCCCCAAACACTGAGACACCTTCCCCACACACTAAAAGCCCTTCCACACTCACTGAAACACCTTCCCCAAACACTGAAACCCTTCCCCACACACTGAAACCCCTTCCCCACACACTGAAACCCTTCCCTACACACTGAAAGCACTTCCCACACTCTGAAACACCTGCCCCACACACTGAAACACCTTCCCCACACACTGAAACCCCTTCCCCACACACTGAAACACCTTCCCCACACACCGAAACACCTTCCCCACACACTGAAACCCCTTCCGCACACACTGAAACACCTTCCCCACACAATGAAACCCTCCCCACACACTGAAACAGCTTCCCCACACTCTGAAACACCTTCCCCACACACAGGAAACCCTTCCCCACACACTGAAACCCCTTCCCCACACACTGAAACACCTTCCCCACACACTGAAACAACTTTCCCACACACTGAAACCCCTTCCCCACACACTGAAACACCTTCCCCATGCACTGAAACACCTTCCCCACACACTGAAACCCCTTCCGCACACTCTGAAACATCTACCCCACACACCGAAACCCTTCCCCAAACACTGAAACACCTTCCCCACACACAGAAACACTTCCACACACACTGAAACGCCTTCCCCAGACACTGGAAACCCTTCCCCACACACTGAAACCCCTTCCCCACACACTTAAACACATCCCCACACACTGAACCACCTTCCCCACATACTGAAACCCTTCCCCACAGACTAAAATACCTTCCCCACACACTGAAACACCTTCCCCACACACTGATATACCATGCCCACACACTGAAACACCTGTCCCACACACTGAAACCCCTTCCCCACACACTGGAACCCTACCCCACACACTGAAACACCTTCCCCAAACACTGAAACCCCTTCCCCACACACTGAAATAGTTTCCCCACACACTGAAACCCCTTCCCCACACACTGAAACACCTTCCCCTAACACTGAGACACCTTCCCCACACACTGAAAGCCCTTCCACACTCACTGAAACACCTTCCCCAATCACTGAAACCTTTCCCCAAACACTGAAACCCATTCCCCACACACTGAAACACCTTCCCCACACACTGAAACCCCTTCCCCACACACTAAAACACCTTCCCCAGACACCGAAACACCTTCCCCACACACTGAAATCCCTTCCGCACACACTGAAACACCTGCCCCACTCAATGAAACCCTCCCCACACACTGAAACAGCTTCCCCACACACTGAAACACTTCCCCACACACTGAAACACCTTCCCCACACACTGGAAACCCTTCCCCACACACTGAAACCCCTTCCCAACACACTGAAACACCTTCCCCACAGACTGTACCCCCTTCCCCACCCACTGAAACACCTTCCCCACACACTGAAACAACTTCCCCACACACTGAAACCCCTTCCACACACACTGAAACACCTTCCCCATACACTGAAACACCTTCCCCACACACTGAAACCACTTCCGCACACTCTGAAACACCTTGCCCACACACCGAAACCCTTCCCCACACACTGAAACACCTTCCCCACACACTGAAACACTTCCCCACAGACTGAAACTCCTTCCCCACACAATGGAAACCCTTCGCCACACACTGAAAACCCCTTCCCCACACTGTGAAACACCTTCCCCACACACTGAAACACCTTCCCCACACACTGGAACCCCTTCCCCACAAACTGAAACACATCCCCACACACTTAAGCCCCTTCCCTAAACAATGAAACATATCCCCACACACTGAAACCCCTTCCCCACACACACTCAAACACCTTCCTCACACACTGAAACACCTTCCCCACACCCTGAAACACATTCCCACAAACTGAAAACTCTTCCCCACACACTGAAACACCTTCTCCACCCACTGAAACACCTTCCCCACACACTGAAACACCTTCCCCACACACTGAAACCCCTTCTGCACACACTGAAAAATCTTCCTCACTCACTGAAAACCTTCCCCACACTCTGAAACCCTTCCCCACACACAGAAACCCCTTCCCCACACACTGAAACAGCTTGCCCACACACTGAAACAACTTCCCCACACACTGAAACCCCTTTCCCACACACTGAAACACCTTCCCCACACACTGAAACACCTTCCCCACACTCTGAAACCCCTTCCGCACACACTGAAACACCTTCCCCACACACCGAAACCCTTCCCCACGCACTGAAACACCTTCCCCACACACTGAAACACTACGCCACACACTGAAACTCCTTCCCCACACACTGAAACACCTTCCCCAAACACTTAAACACATCCCCACACACTGAAACACCTTCCCCACATACTGAAACCCTTCCCCACACACTAAAACACCTTCCCCACACACTGAAACACCTTCCCCACACACTGTTATACCATCCCCACACACTGAAACACCTTTCCCACACACTGAAACCCCTTCCCCACACACTGGAACCCTACCCCACACACTGAAACACCTTCCCCAAACACTGAAACCCCTTCCCCACACACTGAAACAGCTTCCCCACACACTGAAACCCCTTCCCCACACACTGAAACACCTTCCCCTAACACTGAGACACCTTCCCCACACACTGAAAGCCCTTCCACACTCACTGAAACACCTTCCCCAATCACTGAAACCTTTCCCCAAACACTGAAACCCCTTCCCCACACACTGAAACACCTTCCCCACACACTGAAACCCCTTCCCCACACACTAAAACACCTTCCCCACACACCGAAACACCTTCCCCACACACTGAAACCCCTTCCGCACACACTGAAACACCTTCCCCACACAATGAAACCCTCCCCACACACTGAAACAGCTTCCCCACACACTGAAACACTTCCCCACACACTGAAACACCTTCCCCACACACTGGAAACCCTTCCCCACACACTGAAACCCCTTCCCCACACTCTGAAACACCTTCCCCACACACTGAAACCCCATCCCCACGAACTGCAACACATCCCCACCCACTGAAACCCATCGCCACACACTGAAACCCATCCCCACACACTGAAACACCTTCCCCACACACTTAAACACATCCCCACACACTGAACCACCTTCCCCACATACTGAAACCCTTCCCCACAGACTAAAACACCTTCCCCACACACTGAAACACCTTCCCCACACACTGATATACCATGCCCACACACTGAAACACCTGTCCCACACACTGAAACCCCTTCCCCACACACTGGAACCCTACCCCACACACTGAAACACCTTCCCCAAACACTGAAACCCCTTCCCCACACACTGAAATAGTTTCCCCACACACTGAAACCCCTTCCCCACACACTGAAACACCTTCCCCTAACACTGAGACACCTTCCCCACACACTGAAAGCCCTTCCACACTCACTGAAACACCTTCCCCAATCACTGAAACCTTTCCCCAAACACTGAAGCCCATTCCCCACACACTGAAACACCTTCCCCACACACTGAAACCCCTTCCCCACACACTAAAACACCTTCCCCAGACACCGAAACACCTTCCCCACACACTGAAATCCCTTCCGCACACACTGAAACACCTGCCCCACTCAATGAAACCCTCCCCACACACTGAAACAGCTTCCCCACACACTGAAACACTTCCCCACACACTGAAACACCTTCCCCACACACTGGAAACCCTTCCCCACACACTGAAACCCCTTCCCAACACACTGAAACACCTTCCCCACAGACTGTACCCCCTTCCCCACCCACTGAAACACCTTCCCCACACACTGAAACAACTTCCCCACACACTGAAACCCCTTCCACACACACTGAAACACCTTCCCCATACACTGAAACACCTTCCCCACACACTGAAACCACTTCCGCACACTCTGAAACACCTTGCCCACACACCGAAACCCTTCCCCACACACTGAAACACCTTCCCCACACACTGAAACACTTCCCCACAGACTGAAACTCCTTCCCCACACAATGGAAACCCTTCGCCACACACTGAAAACCCCTTCCCCACACTGTGAAACACCTTCCCCACACACTGAAACACCTTCCCCACACACTGGAACCCCTTCCCCACACACTGAAACACATCCCCACACACTTAAGCCCCTTCCCTAAACAATGAAACATATCCCCACACACTGAAACCCCTTCCCCACACACACTGAAACACCTTCCTCACACACTGAAACACCTTCCCCACACCCTGAAACACATTCCCACAAACTGAAAACTCTTCCCCACACACTGAAACACCTTCTCCACCCACTGAAACACCTTCCCCACACACTGAAACACCATCCACACACACTGAAACCCCTTCTGCACACACTGAAAAATCTTCCTCACTCACTGAAAACCTTCCCCACACTCTGAAACCCTTCCCCACACACAGAAACCCCTTCCCCACACACTGAAACACCTTGCCCACACACTGAAACAACTTCCCCACACACTGAAACCCCTTTCCCACACACTGAAACACCTTCCCCACACACTGAAACACCTTCCCCACACTCTGAAACCCCTTCCGCACACACTGAAACACCTTCCCGACACACCGAAACCCTTCCCCACGCACTGAAACACCTTCCCCACACACTGAAACACTACGCCACACACTGAAACTCCTTCCCCACACACTGAAACACCTTCCCCAAACACTTAAACACATCCCCACACACTGAAACACCTTCCCCACATACTGAAACCCTTCCCCACACACTAATACACCTTCCCCACACACTGAAACACCTTCCCCACACACTGATATACCATCCCCACACACTGAAACACCTTTCCCACACACTGAAACCCCTTCCCCACACACTGGAACCCTACCCCACACACTGAAACACCTTCCCCAAACACTGAAACCCCTTCCCCACACACTGAAACAGCTTCCCCACACACTGAAACCCCTTCCCCACACACTGAAACACCTTCCCCTAACACTGAGACACCTTCCCCACACACTGAAAGCCCTTCCACACTCACTGAAACACCTTCCCCAATCACTGAAACCTTTCCCCAAACACTGAAACCCCTTCCCCACACACTGAAACACCTTCCCCACACACTGAAACCCCTTCCCCACACACTAAAACACCTTCCCCACACACCGAAACACCTTCCCCACACACTGAAACCCCTTCCGCACACACTGAAACACCTTCCCCACACAATGAAACCCTCCCCACACACTGAAACAGCTTCCCCACACACTGAAACACTTCCCCACACACTGAAACACCTTCCCCACACACTGGAAACCCTTCCCCACACACTGAAACCCCTTCCCAACACACTGAAACACCTTCCCCACAGACTGTACCCCCTTCCCCACACACTGAAACACCTTCCCCACACACTGAAACAACTTCCCCACACACTGAAACCCCTTCCACACACACTGAAACACCTTCCCCATACACTGAAACACCTTCCCCACACACTGAAACCACTTCCGCACATTCTGAAACACCTTGCCCACACACCAAAACCCTTCCCCACACACTGAAACAACTTCCCCACACACTGAAACACTTCCCCACACACTGAAACTCCTTCCCCACACAATGGAAACCCTTCGCCACACACTGAAAACCCCTAACCCACACTGTGAAACACCTTAACCACACACTGAAACACCTTCCCCACACACTGGAACCCCTTCCCCACACACTGAAACACATCCCCACACACTTAAACCCCTTCCCTAAACAATGAAACATATCCCCACACACTGAAACCCCTTCCCCACACACACTGAAACACCTTCCTCACACACTGAAACACCTTCCCCACACCCTGAAACACATTCCCACTCACTGAAAAAACTTCCCCACACACTGAAACACCTTCTCCACCCACTGAAACACCTTCCCCACACACTGAAACACCTTCCCCACACACTGAAACCCCTTCTGCACACACTGAAAAATCTTCCTCACTCACTGAAAACCTTCCCCACACACTGAAACACCTTCCCCACACTCTGAAAACCTTCCCCACACACTGAAACACCTTCCCCACACACTGAAACAACTTCCCCACACACTGAAACCCCTTTCCCACACACTGAAACACCTTCCCCACACACTGAAACTCCTTCCCCACACTCTGAAACCCCTTCCGCACACACTGAAACACCTTCCCCACACTCCGAATCCCTTCCCCACACACTGAAACACCTTCCCCACACACTGAAACACTTCCCCACACACTGAAATTCCTTCCCCACACAATGGAAACCCTTCCCCACACACTGAAAACCCCTTCCCCACACTGTGAAACACCTTCCCCACACACTGAAACACCTTCCCCACACACTGGAACCCCTTCCCCACTCACTGAAACCCTTCCCCAAACACGGAAACCCATTCACCACACACTGAAACACATTACCCACACACTGAAACCCTTCCAAACACACAGAATCATAATCCCCACACACTGAAACCCCTTCCCCACACACTGAATCCCTTCCCCACAAACTGAAACATCTTCCCCACACACTGAAACACGTCCCACACACAGTAGCACCTTCCCCGCACACTGGAAACCCTTCCCCACACACTGAAACCCCTTCCCCACACACTGAAACACCTTCCCCACCTTCCCCACACACCAAAACCCCTTCCGCATACAATGCAACTCATCCCCACACACTGAAACCCATCGCCACACACTGAAACCCATCCCCACACACTGAAACACCTTCCCCAAACACTGAAACACATCCCCACACACTGAAACACCTTCCCCACATACTGAAACCCTTCCCCACACACTAAAACACCTTCCCCACACACTGAAACACCTTCCCCAATCACTGAAATACCATCCGAACACACTGAAACACCTTTCCCACACACTGAAACCCCTTCCCCAAACACTGGAACCCTACCCCACGCACTGAAACACCTTCCCCAAACACTGAAACCCCTTCCCCACACACTGAAACACTTTCCCCAAACACTGAGACACCTTCCCCACACACTGAAAGCCCTTCCACACTCACTGAAACACCTTCCCCAAACACTGAAACCCTTCCCCACACACTGAAACCCCTTCCCCACACACTGAAACCCTTCCCTACACACTGAAAGCACTTCCCACACTCTGAAACACCTGCCCCACACACTGAAACACCTTCCCCACAAACAGAAACCCCTTCCCCACACACTGAAACACCTTCCCCACACACCGAAACACCTTCCCCACACACTGAAACCCCTTCCGCACACACTGAAACACCTTCCCCACACAATGAAACCCTCCCCACACACTGAAACAGCTTCCCCACACTCTGAAACACCTTCCCCACACACTGGAAACCCTTCCCCACACACTGAAACCCCTTCCCCACACACTGAAACCCATCCCCACACACTGAAACATCTTCCCCAAACACTGAAACACATCCCCACACACTGAAACACCTTCCCCACATACTGAAACCCTTCCCCACACACTAAAACACCTTCCCCACACACTGAAACACCTTCCCCACACACTGAAATACCATCCCCACACACTGAAACACCTTTCCCAAACACTGAAACCCCTTCCCCACACACTGTAACACTTTCCCCAAACACTGAAACCCCTTCCCCACTCACTGAAACACTTTCCCCAAACACTGAGACACCTTCCCCACACACTGAAAGCCCTTACACACTCACTGAAACACCTTCCCCAAACACTGAAACCCTTCCCCACACACTGAAACCCCTTCCCCACACACTGAAACCCTTCCCTACACACTGAAAGCACTTCCCACACTCTGAAACACCTGCCCCACACACTGAAACACCTTCCCCACACACTGAAACCCCTTCTCCACACACTGAAACACCTTCCCCACACACCGAAACACCTTCCCCACACACTGAAACCCCTTCCGCACACACTGAAACACCTTCCCCACACAATGAAACCCTCCCCACACACTGAAACAGCTTCCCCACACTCTGAAACACCTTCCCCACACACTGGAAACCCTTCCCCACACACTGAAACCCCTTCCCCACACACTGAAACACCTTCCCCACACACTGAAACAACATTCCCACACACTGAAACCCCTTCCCCACACACTGAAACACCTTCCCCATGCACTGAAACACCTTCCCCACACACTGAAACCCCTTCCACACACTCTGAAACATCTTCCCCACACACTGAAACACCTTCTCCACCCACTGAAACACCTTCCCCACACACTGAAACACCTTCCCCACACACTGAAACCCCTTCTGCACACACTGAAAAATCTTCCTCACTCACTGAAAACCTTCCCCACACTCTGAAACCCTTCCCCACACACAGAAACCCCTTCCCCACACACTGAAACACCTTGCCCACACACTGAAACAACTTCCCCACACACTGAAACCCCTTTCCCACACACTGAAACACCTTCCCCACACACTGAAACACCTTCCCCACACTCTGA
Organism: Heterodontus francisci; assembly: GCF_036365525.1. Taxonomy (NCBI): domain Eukaryota; kingdom Metazoa; phylum Chordata; class Chondrichthyes; order Heterodontiformes; family Heterodontidae; genus Heterodontus; species Heterodontus francisci. The sequence goes on along the minus strand of NC_090377.1, from coordinate 141,408,699 downwards.
AACCCCTTCCGCACACACTGAAACACCTTCCCCACACACCGAAACCCTTCCCCACGCACTGAAACACCTTCCCCACACACTGAAACACTTCGCCACACACTGAAACTCCTTCCCCACACAATGGAAACCCTTCCCCACACACTGAAAACCCCTTCCCCACACTGTGAAACACCTTCCCCACACACTGAAACACCTTCCCCACACATTGGAACCCCTTCTCCACACACTGAAACCCTTCCCCAAACACTGAAACCCATTCACCACACACTGAAACACATTCCCCACACACTGAAACCCTTCCAAACACACAGAATCATAATCCCCACACACTGAAACCCCTTCCCCACACACTGATACCCCTTCCCCACGCACTGAAACACCTTCCCCACACACCAAAACCCCTCCCGCACACAATGCAACTCATCCCCACACACTGAAACCCATCGCCACACACAGAAACCCATCCCCACACACTGAAACACCTTCCCCAAACACTGGAACACATCCCCACACACTGAAACACCTTCCCCACATACTGAAACCCTTCCCCACACAAAAACACCTTCCCCACACACTGAAACACCTTCCCCACACACTGAAATACCATCCCCACATACTGAAACACCTTTCCCACACACTGAAACCCCTTCCCCAAACACTGGAACCCTACCCCACGCACTGAAACACCTTCCCCAAACACTGAAACCCCTTCCCCACACACTGAAGCAGCTTCCCCCACACTGAAACCCCTTCCCCACACACTGAAACACCTTCCCCACACACTGAAAGCCCTTCCACACTCACTGAAACACCTTCCACAAACTCTGAAACCCCTTCCCCACACACTGAAACCCTTCCCTACACACTGAAAGCACTTCCCACACTCTGAAACACCTGCCCCACACACTGAAACACCTTCCCCACACACTGAAACCCCTTCCCCACACACTGAAACACCTTCCCCACACACCGAAACACCTTCCCCACACACTGAAACCCCTTCCACACACATTCAAACACTTTCCCCACACAATGAAACCCTCCCCACACACTGAAACAGCTTCCCCACACTCTGAAACACCTTCCCCACACACTGGAAACCCTTCCCCACACACTGAAACCCCTTCCCCACACACTGAAACACCTTCCCCACACACTGAAACAACTTTCCCACACACTGAAACCCCTTCCCCACACACTGAAACACCTTCCCCATGCACTGAAACACCTTCCCCACACACTGAAACCCCTTCCGCACACTCTGAAACATCTTCCCCACACACCGAAACCCTTCCGCACACACTGAACCACCTTCCCCACACACTGAAACACTTCCCCACACACTGAAACTCCTTCCCCAGACACTGGAAACCCTTCCCCACACACTGAAACCCCTTCCCCACACTCTGAAACACCTTCCCCACACACTGAAACCCCATCCCCACAAACTGCAACACATCCCCACCCACTGAAACCCATCGCCACACACTGAAACCCATCCCCACACACTGAAACACCTTCCCCACACACTTAAACACATCCCCACACATTGAAACACCTTCCCCACATCCTGAAACCCTTCCCCACACACTAAAACACCTTCCCCAAACACTGAAACCCCTTCCCCACACACTGAAGCAGCTTCCCCCACACTGAAACCCCTTCCCCACACACTGAAACACCTTCCCCACACACTGAAAGCCCTTCCACACTCACTGAAACACCTTCCACAAACTCTGAAACCCCTTCCCCACACACTGAAACCCTTCCCTACACACTGAAAGCACTTCCCACACTCTGAAACACCTGCCCCACACACTGAAACACCTTCCCCACACACTGAAACCCCTTCCCCACACACTGAAACACCTTCCCCACACACCGAAACACCTTCCCCACACACTGAAACCCCTTCCACACACATTCAAACACTTTCCCCACACAATGAAACCCTCCCCACACACTGAAACAGCTTCCCCACACTCTGAAACACCTTCCCCACACACTGGAAACCCTTCCCCACACACTGAAACCCCTTCCCCACACACTGAAACACCTTCCCCACACACTGAAACAACTTTCCCACACACTGAAACCCCTTCCCCACACACTGAAACACCTTCCCCATGCACTGAAACACCTTCCCCACACACTGAAACCCCTTCCGCACACTCTGAAACATCTTCCCCACACACCGAAACCCTTCCGCACACACTGAACCACCTTCCCCACACACTGAAACACTTCCCCACACACTGAAACTCCTTCCCCAGACACTGGAAACCCTTCCCCACACACTGAAACCCCTTCCCCACACTCTGAAACACCTTCCCCACACACTGAAACCCCATCCCCACAAACTGCAACACATCCCCACCCACTGAAACCCATCGCCACACACTGAAACCCATCCCCACACACTGAAACACCTTCCCCACACACTTAAACACATCCCCACACATTGAAACACCTTCCCCACATCCTGAAACCCTTCCCCACACACTAAAACACCTTCCCCACACACTGCAACTCCTTCCCCACACACTGATATACTATCCCCACACACTGAAACACCTTTCCCACACACTGAAACCCCTTCCCCACACACTGGAACCCTACCCCACACACTGAAACACCTTCCCCAAACACTGAAACCCCTTCCCCACACACTGAAACAGCTTCCCCACACACTGAAACCCCTTCCCCAAGCACTGAAACACCTTCCCCTAACACTGAGACACCTTCCCCACACACTGAAAGCCCTTCCGCACTCACTGAAACACCTGCCCCAATCACTGAAATCTTTCCCCAAACATTGAAACCCCTTCCCCACACACTGAAACACTTTCCCCACACACTGAAACCCCTTCCCCACACACTGAAACACCTTCCCCACACACCGAAACACCTTCCCCACACACTGAAACCCCTTCCGCACACACTGAAACACCTTCCCCACACAATGAAACCCTCCCCACACACTGAAACAGCTTCCCCACACACTGAAACACTTCCCCACACACTGAAACACCTTCCCCAGACACTGGAAACCCTTCCCCACACACTGAAACCCCTTCCCAACACACTGAAACACCTTCCCCACAGACTGTACCCCCTTCCCCACACACTGAAACACCTTCCCCACACACTGAAACAACTTCCCCACACACGGAAACCCCTTCCACACACACTGAAACACGTTCCCCTTACACTGAAACACCTTCCCCACACACTGAAACCACTTGCGCACACTCTGAAACACCTTGCCCACACACCGAAACCCTTCCCCACACACTTAAACAACTTCCCCACACACTGAAACACTTCCCCACACACTGAAACCCCTTCCCCAGACACTGGAAACCCTTCCCCACACTGTGAAGCCCCTTCCCCACACTGTGAAACACCTTCCCCTCACACTAAAACCCCATCCCCACAAACTGCAACACATCCCCACACACTGAAACACCTTCCCCACACACTGAAACCCCTTCCCCACACACTGAAACCATTCCCCAAACACTGAAACCCATTCACCACACACTGAAACACATTTCCCACACACTTAAACCCTTCCAAACAAACAGAATCACAATCCCCACACACTAAAACACCTTCCCCACACACTGAAACCTCTTCCCCACACACTAAAGCATCTTCCCCACACACTGAAACACCTTCCCCACACACTGAAATACCATCCCCACACACTGAAACACCTTTCCCACACACTGGAACCCCTTCCACACACACTGAAACCCTTCCCCACACACTGAAACACCTTCCCCACACACTGAAAAACTTCCCACACACTGAAGCACCTTCCCCACACACTGGAAACCCTTCCCCACACACTGAAACCCATTCCCCACACACTGAAACACCTTCCCCACACACTGAAACGCCATCCCCACACACTGCAACACATTGCCGCACACTGAAACACATTCCCCACACGCTGAAACCCCTTCCGCAGGCACTGAAACACCTTCCCCACACACCGAAACACTTCCCCACACACTGAAACACCTTCCCCACACACTGAAACACATCCCCACTCACTGAAGCTCCTTCCCCAGACACTGGAAACCCGTCCCCACACACTGAAACCCCTTCCCCACACACTGAAACACCTTCCCCACACACTGAAACCCCTTCCACACACACTGAAACACCTTCCCCACACACTGAAACCCCTTCCGCATACAATGAAACCCGTCTCCACGCAATAAAACACATCCCCACACACTGAAAACCATCCCCACACAATGAAACACCTTTCCCACTCACTGAAACCCTTCCCGACACACTGAAACACATCCCCACACACTGAAACACCTTCCCCATAAAACTGAAACCCATTCCCCACACAGTGAAACAGCTTCCCCACACACTGAATCAGCTTCCCCACACACTGAAACACCAACCCCAATCACTGAAAACCATTCCCCACACACATAAACACCTTCCCCACGCAACAGAACACATTCCTCACACACTGAAACCCCTTCCGCACACACTGAAACACCTTCCACACACACTGAAACCCTTACCCACACACTGAAACGCATTCTCCACTCATTGCAACACATCGCCACACACTGAAACACATTCCCACACGCTGAAACCCCTTCCCCACTCACTGTAACCCTTCCCAAAACACTGACACCCATTCACCACACACTGAAACACATTCCCCACACACTGAAACCCTTCCAAACACACTGAAACACATTCCCCACACACTGAAACCCATTCCCCACACACTGAAACCCCTTCTGCACACACTGAAACCCCTTCCCCACACACTGATAACCCTTCCCCACACACTGAAACCCCTTCCGCACATACTGAAACACCTTCCCCAAACACTGAAAACCCTTCCCCACACACTGAAACACCTTCCGCACACAGTGAAAACCTTCCCCACACACTGAAACACCTTCCCCACAAACTGAAACACATCCCCACACACTTAAACCCCTTCCCTAAACAATGAAACAAATCCCCACACACTGAAACCCCTTCCGCACACACACTGAAACATCTTCCTCACACACTGAAACTCCTTCCCCAAACACTGAAACCCCTTCCGCACACAGTGAAACCCTTCCCCACACACTGAAACACCTTCCCCACACCCTGAAACACATTCCCACACACTGAAAACCCTTCCCCACACACTGAAACACCTTCTCCACCCACTGAAACACCTTCCCCACACACTGAAACACCTTCCCCACATACTGAAACCCCTTCTGCAAAGACTGAAAAATCTTCCTCACTCACTGAAAACCTTCCCCACACTCTGAAACACCTTCCCCACACTCTGAAACCCTTCCCCACACACTGAAACCCCTTCCCCACACACTGAAACACCTTCCCCACACACTGAAACAACTTCCCCACACACTGAAACCCCTTCCCCACACACTGAAACACCTTCCCCATGCACTGAAACACCTTCCCCACACACTGAAACCCCTTCCGCACACACTGAAACACCTTCCGCACACACCGAAACCCTTCCCCACACATTGAAACTCCTTCCCCACACAATGGAAACCCTTCCCCACACACTGAAAACCCCTTCCCCACACTGTGAAACACCTTCCCCACACACTGAAACACCTTCCCCACACACTGGAACCCCTTCCCCATAAACTGCAACACATCCCCACACACTGAAACACCTTCCCCACACACTGATACCCCTTCCCCACACACTGCAACCCTTCCCCAAACACTTAATCCATTCACCACAAACTGAAACACATTCCCCACACACTGAAACCCTTCCAAACACACAGAATCACAATTCCCACACACTGAAACACCTTCCCCACACACTGAAACCCCTTCCCCACACACTGAAACACATTCCCCACACACCGAAACACCTTCCCCACACACTGAAACCCCTTCCGCACACACTAAAACACCTTCCCCACACAATGAAACCCTCCCCACACACTGAAGCAGCTTCCCCACACACTGAAACACCTTCCCCACACACTGGAAACCCTTCCCCACACACTGAAACCCCTTCCCAACACACTGAAACACCTTCCCCACACACTGAACCCCCTTCCCCACACACTGAAACACCTTCCCCACACACTGAAACAACTTCCCCACACACTGAAGCCCCTTCCCCAACCACTGAAACACCTTCCCCAAACACTGATACCCATTCACCAAACACTGAAACACATTCGTCACACACTGAAACCCTTCCAAACACACTGAAACCCATTCCCCACACACTGAAACCCCTTCCCCACACACTGAAACCCCTTCTGCACTCACTGAAGGGCCTTCCCCACACACTGAAACCCCTTCCCCACACACTGAAACCCCTTCCGCACATTGTGAAAAATCTTCCCCACAGACTGAAACCCCTTCTCCACACTCTGAAACCCCTTCCGCACACAGTTAAACCCTTCCCCACACACTGAAACACCTTCCCCACACACTGAAACACATCCCCACACACTGAAACCCCTTCCCCACACACTGAAACTATTCCCCACACACTGAAACCCCTTCCCCCCACACACTGAAACACCTTCCCCACACACTGAAACTCCTTCCCCACTCACTGAAACACCTTCCACACACAGTGAAACCCTTCCCCAAACACTGAAACCCCTTCCCCACACACTGAAACACATCCCCACACACTGAAACCCCTTCCACACACACTGAAACACCTTCCCCATACACTGAAACCCCTTCCCCACACACTGAAACCCCTTCCGCACACTCTGAAACACCTTTCCCACACACCGAAACCCTTCTCCACATACTTAAACACCTTCCCCACACACTGAAACACTTCCCCACACACTGAAACCCCTTCCCCAGACACAGGTAACCCTTCCCCACACACTGAAACCCGTTCCCCACACTGTGCAACACCATCCCCACACACTGAAACCCCATCCACACAAACTGCAACACATCCCCACACACTGAAACACCTTCCCCACACACTGAAATCCCTTCCCCACACACTGAAACCATTCCCCACACACTGGAACCCCTTCCCCACACACTAAAACACCTTCCCCACACACTGAAACACCTTCCCCACACACTGAAATACCATCCCCACACACTGAATCAGCTTTCCCACACACTGAAACCCCTTCCACACACACTTAAACCCTTCCAAACACACAGAATCACAATCCCCACACACTGAAACAGCTTCCCCACAAACTGGAACCCCTTCCCCACACACTAAAACACCTTCCCCACACACTGAAACACCTTCCCCACACACTGAAATACCATCCCCACACACTGAATCACCTTTCCCACACACTGAAACCCCTTCCACACACACTGAAACCCTTCCCCACACACTGAAACACCTTCCCCACACACTGAAACACTTCCCACACACTGAAGCACCTTCCCCACACACTGGAAACCCTTCCCCACACACTGAAATCCCTTCCCCACACACAGAAACACCTTCCCCACACACTGAAACCCCTTCCCCAAACACTGTAACCCTTCCGCAAACACTGATACCCATTCACCAAACACTGAAACACATTCGGCACACACTGAAACCCTTCCAAACACACTGAAACCCATTCCCCACACACTGAAACCCCTTCCCCACACACTGAAACCCCTTCTGCACTCACTGAAAGGCCTTCCCCACAGACTGAAACCCCTTCCCCACACACTGAAACCCCTTCCGCACATTGTGAAAAATCTTCCCCACAGACTGAAACCCCTTCCCCACACTCTGGAACCCCTTCCGCACACAGTTAAACCCTTCCCCACTCACTGAAACAACTTCCCCACACACTGAAACACATCCCCACGCACTGAAACCCCTTCCCCACACACTGAAACACCTTCCCCCCACACACTGATACATCTTCCCCACACACTGAAACTCCTTCCCCACACACTGAAACACCTTCCACACACAGTGAAACCGTTCCCCAAACACTGAAACCCCTTCCCCACACACTGAAACACATCCCCACACACTGGAACCCCTTCCCCACACACTGAAACACCTTCCACATACAGTGAAACACCTTCCCCACACACTGAAACCCATTCCGCACACTCTGAAACACCTTGCCCACACACCGAAACCCTTCCCCACATACTTAAACACCTACCCCACACACTGAAACACTTCCCCACACACTGAAACCCCTTCCCCAGACACAGGTAACACTTCCCCACACACTGAAACCCCTTCCCCACACTGTGAAACACCTTCCCCACACACTGAAACCCCATCCCCACAAACTGCAACACATCCCCACACACCTAAACACCTTCCCCACACACTGAAACCCCTTCCCCACACACTGAAACCATTCCCCAAACACTGAAACCCATTCACCACACACTGAAACACATTTCCCACACACTTAAACCCTTCCAAACACACAGAATCACAATCCCCACACACTAAACACCTTCCCCACACACTGGAACCCCTTCCACACACACTAAAACACCTTCCCCACACACTGAAACACCTTCCCCACACACTGAAATACCATCCCCACACACTGAATCACCTTTCCCACACACTGAAACCCCTTCCACACACACTGAAACCCTTCCCCACACACTGAAACACCTTCCCCACACACTGAAACACTTCCCACACACTGAAGCACCTTCCCCACACACTGGAAACCCTTCCCCACACACTGAAATCCCTTCCCCACACACAGAAACACCTTCCCCACACACTGAAACGCCATCCCCACACACTGCAACACATTGCCGCACACTGAAACACATCCCCACACACTGAAACCCCTTCCCCACTCACTGAAACAATTTCCCACACACTGAAACCCCTTCCCCCCACACACTGAAACACCTTCCCCACACACTGAAACTCCTTCCCCACACACTGAAACACCTTCCACACACAGTGAAACCCTTCCCCAAACACTGAAACCCCTTCCCCACACACTGAAACACATCCCCACACACTGAAACCCCTTCCCCACAAACTGAAACACCTTCCCTATACACTGAAACCCCTTCCGCACACACTGAAAATTCTTCCCACACACTGAAAACCTTCCCCACACACTGAAACACCTTCCCCACACACTGAAACCCTTCCGCACACACGGAAACCATTCCCCAAACACTGACACCCATTCACCACACACTGAAACACATTTCCCACACACTTAAACCCTTCCAAACAAACAGAATCACAATCCCCACACACTAAAACACCTTCCCCACACACTGAAACCTCTTCCCCACACACTAAAGCATCTTCCCCACACACTGAAACACCTTGCCCACACTCTGAAATACCATCCCCACACACTGAAACACCTTTCCCACACACTGGAACCCCTTCCACACACACTGAAAAACTTCCCACACACTGAAGCACCTACCCCACACACTGGAAACCCTTCCCCAAACACTGAAACCCCTTCCCCACACACTGAAACACCTTCCCCACACACTGAAACGCCATCCCCACACACTGCAACACATTGCCGCACACTGAAACACATTCCCCACACGCTGAAACCCCTTCCGCACGCACTGAAACACCTTCCCCACACATCGAAACCCTTCCCCACACACTGAAACACCTTCCCCACACACTGAAACACATCCCCACTCACTGAAGCTCCTTCCTCAGACACTGGAAACCCGTCCCCACACACTGAAACCCCTTCCCCACACACTGAAACACCTTCCCCACACACTGAAACACCTTCCACACACACTGAAACACCTTCCCCACACACTGAAACCCGTTCCGCATACAATGAAACCCATCCCCACGCAATAAAACACATCCCCACAAACTGAAGCTCCTTCCTCAGACACTGGAAACCCGTCCCCACACACTGAAACCCCTTCCCCACACACTGAAACACCTTCTCCACACACTGAAACCCCTTCCACACACACTGAAACACCTTCCCCACTCACTAAAACCCTTCCCGACACACTGAAACACATCCCCACACACTGAAACACATCCTCACACACTAAAACACCTTCCCCATAAAACTGAAACCCCTTACCCACACAGTGAAACAGCTTCCCCACACACTGATTCCGCTTCCCCACACACTGAAACACCAACACCACACACTGAAACACATTCCCCACACACATAAACACCTTCCCCACGCAACAAAACACCTTCCTCACACACTGAAACCCCTTCCGCACACACTGAAACACCTTCCACACACACTGAAACCCTTCCCCACACACTGAAACGCATTCTCCACTCATTGCAACACATCGCCACACACTGAAACACATTCCCACACGCTGAAACCCCTTCCCCACTCACTGTAACCCTTCCCAAAACACTGACACCCATTTACCACACACAGAAACACATTCCCCACACACTGAAACCCTTCCAAACACACTGAAACACATACCCCACACACTGAAACCCATTCCCCACACACTGAAACCCCTTCTGCACACACTGAAACACCTTCCCCACACACTGATAACCCTTCCCCACACACTGAAACCCCTTCTACACATACTGAAACACCTTCCCCAAACACTGAAAACCCTTCCCCACACACTGAAACCCCTTCCGCACACAGTGAAAACCCCTTCCCCACACACTGAAACACCTTCCCCACACACTGAAACACATCCCCACACACCTAAACCCCTTCCCTAAACAATGAAACAGATCCCCACACACTGAAACCCCTTCCCCACACACACTGAAACATCTTCCTCACACAATGAAACTCCTTCCCCAAACACTGAAACCCCTTCCGCACACAGTGAAACCCTTCCCCACACACTGAAACACCTTCCCCACACCCTGAAACACATTCCCACAAACTGAAAACCCTTCCCGACACACTGAAACACCTTCTCCACCCACTGAAAGACCTTCCCCACACACTGAAACACCTTCCCCACACACTGAAACCCCTTCTGCAAAGACTGAAAAATCTTCCTCACACACTGAAAACCTTCCCCACACTCTGAAACACCTTCCCCACACTCTGAAACCCTTCCCCACACACTGAAACCCCTTCCCCACACATTGAAACACCTTCTCCACACACTGAAACAACTTCCCCACACACTGAAACCCCTTCCCCACACACTGAAACACCTTCCCCATGCACTGAAACACCTTCCCCACACACTGAAACCCCTTCCGCACACACTGAAACACCTTCCGCACACACCGAAACCCTTCCCCACACACTGAAACACCTTCCCCACACACTGAAACACTTCCCCACATATTGAAACTCCTTTCCCACACAATGGAAACCCTTCCCCACACACTGAAAACCCCTTCCCCACACTGTGAAACACCTTCCCCACACACTGAAACACCTTCCCCACACACTGGAACCCCTTCCCCATAAACTGCAACACATCCCCACACACTGAAACACCTTCCCCACACACTGAAACCCCTTCCCCACACACTGCAACCCTTCCCCAAACACTTAATCCATTCACCACAAACTGAAACACATTCCCCACACACTGAAACCCTTCCAAACACACAGAATCACAATTCCCACACACTGAAACACCTTCCCCACACACTGAAACCCCTTCCCCACACACTGAAACACCTTCCCCACACACCGAAACACCTTCCCCACACACTGAAACCCCTTCCGCACACACTAAAACACCTTCCCCACACAATGAAACCCTCCCCACACACTGAAACAGCTTCCCCACACACTGAAACACTTCCCCACACACTGAAACACCTTCCCAACACACTGGAAACCCTTCCCCACACACTGAAACCCCTTCCCAACACACTGAAACACCTTCCCCACACACTGAACCCCCTTCCCCACACACTGAAACACCTTCCCCACACACTGAAACAACTTCCCCACACACTGAAGCACCTTCCCCACACACTGAAACACCTTCCCCATACACTGAAACACCTTCCCCACACACTGAAACACCTTCCGCACTCTCTGAAACACCTTGCCCACACACCGAAACCCTTCCCCACATACTTAAACACCTTCCCCACACACTGAAACACTTCCCCACACACTGAAACCCCTTCCCCAGACACAGGTAACCCTTCCCCACACACTGAAACCCCTGCCCCACACTGTGAAACACCTTCCCCACACACTGAAACCCCATCCCCACAAACTGCAACACATCCCCACACACTGAAACACCTTCCCCACACACTGAAACCCCTTCCCCACACACTGAAACCATTCCCCAAACACTGAAACCCATTCACCACACACTGAAACACATTTCCCACATACTTAAACCCTTCCAAACACTCAGAATCACAATCCCCACACACTGAAACACCTTCCCCACACACTGGAACCCCTTCCCCACACACTAAAACACCTTCCCCACACACTGAAACACCTTCCCCACACACTGAAATACCATCCCCACACACTGAATCACCTTTCCCACACACTGAAACCCCTTCCACACACACTGAAACCCTTCCCCACACACTGAAACACCTTCCCCACACACTGAAACACTTCCCACACACTGAAGCACCTTCCCCACACACTGGAAACCCTTCCCCACACACAGAAATCCCTTCCCCACACACAGAAACACCTTCCCCACACACTGAAACGCCATCCCCACACACTGCAACACATTGCCGCACAGTGAAACACATTCCCCACACGCTGAAACCCCTTCCCCAAACACTGTAACCCTTCCCCAAACACTGATACCCATTCAACAAACACTGAAACTCATTCGGCACACACTGAAACCCTTCCAAACACACTGAAACCCATTCCCCACACACTGAAACCCCTTCCCCACACACTGAAACCCCTTCTGCACTCACTGAAAGGCCTTCCCCACACACTGAAACCCCTTCCCCACACACTGAAACCCCTTCCGCACATTCTGAAAAATCTTCCCCACAGACTGAAACCCCTTCCTCACACTCTGAAACCCCTTCCGCACACAGTTAAACCCTTCCCCACACAATGAAACACCTTCCCCACACACTGAAACACATCCCCACACACTGAAACCCCTTCCCCACACACTGAAACAATTCCCCACACACTGAAACCCCTTCCCCCCACACACTCAAACACCTTCCCCACACACTGAAACTCCTTCCCCACACACTGAAACACCTTCCACACACAGTGAAACCCTTCCCCAAACACTGAGACCCCTTCCCCACACACTGAAACACATCCCCACACACTGAAACCCCTTCCCCACACACTGAAACACCTTCCCTATACACTGAAACCCCTTCCACACACACTGAAAATTCTTCCCCACACACTGAAAACCTTCCCCACACACTGAAACACCTTCCCCACACACTGAAACCATTCCCCACACACGGAAACCGCTTCCCCACACACTGTAACACCTTTCCCACACACTGAAACAACTTCCCGACACACTGAAACCCCTTCCCCACAAACTGAAACACGTTCCCCATACACTGAAACACCTTCCCCACACACTGAAACCCCTTCCGCACACTCCGAAACACATTCCCCACACACTGAAACCCTTCCCCACACACTGAAACACCTTCCCCACACACTGAAACACTTCCCCACACACTGAAACTCCTTCCCCAGACACTGGAAACCCTACCCCACACTCTGAAACCCCTTCCCCACACTCTGAAACAGCTTCCCCACACACTGAAACCCCATCCCCATAAACTGCAACACATCCCCACACACTGAAACACCTTCCCCACACACTGAAACCCCTTCCCCACACACTGCAACCCTTCCCCAAACACTGAAATCCATTCACCACACACTGAAACACATCCCCCACACACTGAAACCCTTCCAAACACACAGAATCACAATTCCCACACACTGAAACCCCTTCCCCACACACTGAAACGCCTTCCCCACACACGAAAACACCTTCCCCACACACTGAAACCCCTTCCGCAAACAATGCAACTCATCCCCACACACTGAAACCCATCGCCACACACTGAAACCCATTCCCACACACTGAAATACCTTCCCCACACACTGAAACCCTTCCCCACACACTGAAACACATCTCCACAATCTGAAACACATCCTCACACACTGAATCACCTTCCCCACATACTGAAACCCCTTCCTCACACACTAAAACACCTTCCCCACACACTGAAACACCTTTGCCAGACACTGAAATTCCATCCCCACACACTGAACCACCTTTCCCACATACTGAAACCCCATCCCCAGACACTTAAACACCTTCCCCACACCATGAAATACCATCCCCACACACTGGAACACCTATCCCACACATTGAAACCCCTTCCCCACACACTGGAACCCTACCACATCCACTGAAACACCTTCCCCAAACACTGAAACCCCTTCACCACACACTGAAACAGCTTCCCCACACACTGAAATCCCTTCCCCACAAACTGAAACACCTTCCCCACACACTGAAACACCTTCCCCACACACTGAAACACCTTCCCCACACACTGAAACCCCTTCCGCACACACTGAAACACCTTCCCCACACACTGAAACTCTTCCCCACACACTGAAACACCTTCCCCACACACTGAAACCCCTTCCGCACACACTGAAACACCTTCCCCACACACTGAAACTCTTCCCCACACACTGAAACACCTTCCCCACAAACTGAAACAACTCCCCCACACACTGAAACCCCTTCCCCACACACTGAAACACCTTCCCCATACACTGAAACACCATCCCCACACACCGAAACCCTTCCCCACACACTGAAACACCTTCCCCACACACTGAAACACTTCCCCACTCACTGAAACTCCTTCCCCAGACACTGGAAACCCGTCCACACACACTGAAAGCCCTTCCCTACACACTGAAACACCTTCCCCGCACACTGAAACCCCTTCCACATACACTGAAACACCTTCCCCACACACTGAAACCCCTTCCGCATACAATGAAACCCATCCCCACAAAATAAAACCCATCCCCACACACTGAAAACCATCCCCACACAATGAAACAACTTCCCCACACACTGAAACCCTTCCCGACACACTGAAACACATCCCCACACACTGAAACACATCCCCACACACTAAAACACCTTCCCCACACACTAAAACCCCTTCCCCACACACTGAAACACCTTTCCCACAAACTGAAACCCCTTCCCCACACACTGGACCCCTACCCCACACACTGAAACATCTTCTCCAAACACTGAAACCCCTTCCCCACACACTGAAACAGCTTCCTCACACACTGAAACCGCTTCCCCAAACACTGAAACACCTACCCCACCCACTGAAACACCTTCCCCACACACTGAAACACCTTCCCCGCACACTGAAACCCCTGCCGCACACACTGAAACACCTTCCGCACACACTGAAACCCTGCCCCACACACTCAAACCCCTTCCCCACACACTGAAACACTTCCCCACACACTGAAACCCCTTCCCACACATTGAAACACCTTCCCCACACACTGAAACACCTACCCCACACACTGAAACCCCTTCCCCACACACTGAAACACCTTCCCCAGGCAACAAAACACCTTCCCGACACACAGAAACCCCTTCCGCACACACTGAAACACCTTCCCCACACACTGAAACCCATCCCCACATACTGAAACACCTTACGCACACACTGAAACACCTTCCCCACACACTGAAACTCTTCCCCACACACTGAAACACCTTCCCCACACACTGAAACCTCTTCCGCACACACTGAAACACCTTCGGCACACACTGAAACTCTTCCCCACGCACTGAAACATCTTCCCCACAAACTGAAACAACTCCCCCACACACTGAAACCCCTTCTCCACACACTGAAACACCTTCCCCATACACTGAAACACCTTCCCCACACACTGAAACCCCTTCCGCACGCACTGAAACACCTTCCCCACACACCGAAACCCTTCCCCACACACTGAAACACCTTCCCCACGCACTGAAACACTTCCCCACTCACTGAAACTCCTTCCCCAGACACTGGAAACCCGTCCACACACACTGAAACCCCTTCCCCACACACTGAAACACCTTCCCCGCACACTGAAACCCCTTGCACATACACTGAAACACCTTCCCCACACACTGAAACCCCTTCCGCATACAATGAAACCCATCCCCACAAAATAAAACCCATCCCCACACACTGAAAACCATCCCCACACAATGAAACACCTTCCGCACACACTGAAACCCTTCCCGACACACTGAAACACATCCCCACACACTGAAACACCTTCCCCACAAACTGAAACAACTCCCCCACACACTGAAACCCCTTCTCCACACACTGAAACACCTTCCCCATACACTGAAACACCTTCCCCACACACTGAAACCCCTTCCGCACGCACTGAAACACCTTCCCCACACACCGAAACCCTTCCCCACACACTGAAACACCTTCCCCACGCACTGAAACACTTCCCCACTCACTGAAACTCCTTCCCCAGACACTGGAAACCCGTCCACACACACTGAAACCCCTTCCCCACACACTGAAACACCTTCCCCGCACACTGAAACCCCTTGCACATACACTGAAACACCTTCCCCACACACTGAAACCCCTTCCGCATACAATGAAACCCATCCCCACAAAATAAAACCCATCCCCACACACTGAAAACCATCCCCACACAATTAAACACCTTCCGCACACACTGAAACCCTTCCCGACACACTGAAACACATCCCCACACACTGAAACACATCCCCACACACTAAAACACCTTCCCCACACACTAAAACCCCTTCCCCACACACTGAAACACCTTTCCCACAAACTGAAACCCCTTCCCCACACACTGGAACCCTACCCCACACACTGAAACATCTTCTCCAAACACTGAAACCCCTTCCCCACACACTGAAACAGCTTCCTCACACACTGAAACCGCTTCCCCAAACACTGAAACACCTACCCCACCCACTGAAACACCTTCCCCACACACTGAAACACCTTCCCCGCACACTGAAACCCCTGCCGCACACACTGAAACACCTTCCCCACACACTGAAACCCTGCCCCACACACTCAAACCCCTTCCCCACACACTGAAACACTTCCCCACACACTGAAACCCCTTCCCACACATTGAAAGACCTTCCCCACACACTGAAACACCTACCCCACACACTGAAACCCCTTCCCCACACACTGAAACACCTTCCCCAGGCAACAAAACACCTTCCCCACACACAGAAACCCCTTCCGCACACACTGAAACACCTTCCCCACACACTGAAACCCATCCCCACATACTGAAACACCTTACGCACACACTGAAACACCTTCCCCACACACTGAAACTCTTCCCCACACACTGAAACACCTTCCCCACACACTGAAACCCCTTCCGCACACACTGAAACACCTTCCCCACACACTGAAACTCTTCCCCACACACTGAAACACCTTCCCCACAAACTGAAACAACTCCCCCACACACTGAAACCCCTTCTCCACACACTGAAACACCTCCCCCATACACTGAAACACCTTCCCCACACACTGAAACCCCTTCCGCACGCACTGAAACACCTTCCCCACACACCGAAACCCTTCCCCACACACTGAAACACCTTCCCCACACACTGAAACACTTCCCCACTCACTGAAACTCCTTCCCCAGACACTGGAAACCCGTCCACACACACTGAAACCCCTTCCCCACACACTGAAACACCTTCCCCGCACACTGAAACCCCTTCCACACACACTGAAACACCTTCCCCACACACTGAAACCCCTTCCGCATACAATGAAACCCATCCCCACACAATAAAACCCATCCCCACACACTGAAAACCATCCCCACACAATGAAACACCTTCCGCACACACTGAAACCATTCCCGACACACTGAAACACAGCCCCACACACTGAAACACATCCCCACACACTAAAACACCTTCCCCACACACTAAAACCCCTTCCCCACATACTGAAACACCTTTCCCACAAACTGAAACCCCTTCCCCAAACACTGGAACCCTACCCCACACTGAAACATTTTCTCCAAACACTGAAACACCTACCCCACCCACTGAAACACCTTCCCCACACACTGAAACACCTTCCCCGCACACTGAAACCCCTGCCGCACACACTGAAACACCTTCCCCACACACTGAAACCCTTCCCCACACACTCAAACCCCTTCCCCACACACTGAAACACTTCCCCACACACTGAAACCCCTTCCCACACATTGAAACACCTTCAACACACACTGAAACACCTACCCCACACACTGAAACCCCTTCCCCACACATTGAAACACCTTCCCCACGCAACAAAACACATTCCCCACACACAGAAACCCCTTCCGCACACACTGAAACACCTTCCCCACACACTGAAACCCATCCCCACATACTGAAACACCTTCCCCACACACTGAAACACCTTCCCCACACACTGAAACCCATCCCCACATACTGAAACACCTTCCCCACACACTGAAACACCTTCCACACACACTGAAACGCATTCCCCACTCACTGCAACACATTGCCACACACTGAAACACATTCCCACACACTGAAACCCCTTCCCCACTCACTGAAACCCTTCCCAAAACACTGACACCCATTCACCACACACTGAAACACATTCCCCACACACTGAAACCCCTTCTGCACACACTGAAACACCTTCTCCACACACTGATAACCCTTCCCCACACACTGAAACCCCTTCCGCACATACTGAAACACCTTCCCCACACACTGAAACACCTTCCCCACACACTGAAACACATCACCACACACTTAAACCACTTCCCTAAACAATGAAACAAATCCCCACACACTGAAACCCCTTCCCAACACACACTGAAACACCTTCCTCACACACTGAAACTCCTTCCCCAAACACTGAAACCCCTTCTGCACACAGTGAAACCCTTCCCCACACACTGAAACACCTTCCCCACACCCTGAAACACATTCCCACACACTGAAAACCCTTCCCCACACACTGCAACACCTTCTCCACACATTGAAACACCTTCCCCACACACTGAAACACCTTCCCCATACACTGAATCCCCTTCTGCACACACTGAAATATCTTCCTCACTCACTGGAAACCTTCCCCACACACTGAAACACCTTCCCCACACACTGAAACAGCTTCCCCACACACTGAAACCCCATCCCCACAAACTGAAACACATTCCCCAAACACTGAAACACCTTCCCCACACACTGAAGCCCCTTCCGCAGACACTGACACACCATCCCCACACACCGAAACCCTTCCCCACACACTGAAACACCTTCCCCACACACTGAAACACTTCCCCACAGACTGAAACTCCTTCCCCACACAATGGAAACTCTTCCCCACACACTGAAAACCGCTTCCCCACACTGTGAAACACCTTCCCCACACACTGAAACCCCATCCCCAAAAACTGCAACACATCCCCACACACTGAAGCACCTTCCCCATACACTGAAACCCCTTCCCCACACACTGAAACCCTTCCCCACACACTGAAACCCTTCCCCAAACACTGAAACCAATTCACCACACACTGAAACACATTCCCCACACACTGAAACCCTTCCAAACACACAGAATCATAATCCCCAAACACTGAAAGCCCTTCCCCACACACTGAAACCCCTTCCCCACACACTGAAACAACTTCCCCACACACCAAAACCCCTTCCGCATACAATGCAACTCATCCCCACACACTGAAACCCATCGCCACACACTGAAACCCATCCCCACACACTGAAACACCTTCCCCACACACTGAAACACCTTCCCCACACACTGAAACCTCTTCCCCACACATTGAAACAGCTTCCCCACACACTGAAACACCTTCCCCACACACTGAAACCCATCCCCACACACTGAAACACATTCCCCAGACACTGAAACACTTCCCACACATTGTAGCACCTTCCCCACACACTGAAACATCTTCCACACACACTGAAACGCATTCCCCACACACTGCAACACATCGCCACACACTGAAACACATTCCCACACACTGAAACCCCTTCCCCACTCACTGAAACCCTTCCCAAAACACTGACACCCATTCACCACACACTGAAACACATTCCCCACACACTGAAACCCTTCCAAACACACTGAAACACATTCCCCACACACTGAAACCCCTTCCCAACACACTGAAACCCCTTCTGCACACACTGAAACACCTTCCCCACACACTGATAACCCTTCCCCACACACTGAAACCCCTTCCCCACTCACTGAAAGCCCTTCCGCACACAGTGAAAACCTTCCCCACACACTGAAACACCTTCCCCACACACTGAAACACATCCCCATACACTTAAACCCCTTCCCTAAACAAGGAAACAAATCCCCACACACTGAAACCCCTTCCCCACCCACACTGAAACACCTTCCTCACACACTGAAACTCCTTCCCCAAACACTGAAACCCCTTCCGCACACAGTGAAACCCTTCCCCACACACTGAAACACCTTCCCAACACCCTGAAACACATTCCCACACATTGAAAACCCTTCCCCAAACACTGAAACACCTTCTCCACCCACTGAAACACCTTCCCCACACACTGAAACACCTTCCCCACACACTGAAACCCCTTCTGCACACACTGAAATATCTTCCTCAATCACTGAAAACCTTCCCCACACACTGAAACACCTTCCCCACACCCTAAAACCCTTCCCCACACACTGAAACCCCTTCCCCACACACTGAAACACCTTCCCCACACACTGAAACAGCTTCCCCACACACTGAAACCCCTTCCCCACACACTGAAACACATTCCCCATACACTGAAACACCTTCCCCACACACTGAAACCCCTTCCGCAGACACTGAAACACCTTCCCCACACACCGAAACCCTTCCCCACACACTGAAACACCTTCCCCACACACTGAAACACTTCCCCACACACTGAAACTCCTTCCCCACACAATGGAAACTCTTCCCCACACACTGAAAACCCCTTCCCCACACTGTGAAACACCTTCCCCACACACTGAAACCCCATCCCCAAAAATTGCAACACATCCCCACACACTGAAACACCTTCCCCACACACTGAAACCCCTTCCCCAAACACTGAAACCCCTTCCGCACACAGTGAAACCCTTCCCCACACACTGAAACACCTTCCCCACACCCTGAAACACATTCCCACACACTGAAAACCCTTCCCCACACACTGCAACACCTTCTCCACCCACTGAAACACTTTTCCCACACACTGAAACACCTTCCCCACACACTGAATCCCCTTCTGCACACACTGAAATATCTTCCTCACTCACTGGAAACCTTCCCCACACACTGAAACACCTTCCCCACACACTGAAACAGCTTCCCCACACACTGAAACCCCATCCCCACAAACTGAAACACATTCCCCAAACACTGAAACACCTTCCCCACACACTGAAGCCCCTTCCGCAGACACTGACACACCAGCCCCACACACCGAAACCATTCCCCACATTCTGAAACACCTTCCCCACACACTGAAACACTTCCCCACACACTGAAACTCCTTCCCCACACAATGGAAACTCTTCCCCACACACTGAAAACCGCTTCCCCACACTGTGAAACACCTTCCCCACACACTGAAACCCCATCCCCAAAAACTGCAACACATCCCCACACACTGAAACACCTTCCCCATACACTGAAACCCCTTCCCCACACACTGAAACCCTTCCCCAAACACTGAAACCAATTCACCACACACTGAAACACATTCCCCACACACTGAAACCCTTCCAAACACACAGAATCATAATCCCCAAACACTGAAAGCCCTTCCCCACACACTGAAACCCCTTCCCCACACACTGAAACAACTTCCCCACACACCAAAACCCCTTCCGCATACAATGCAACTCATCCCCACACACTGAAACCCATCGCCACACACTGAAACCCATCCCCACACACTGAAACACCTTCCCCACACACTGAAAGACATCCCCACACACTGAAACCCCTTCCCCACATACTGAAACCCTTCCCCACACAGTAAAACACCTTCCCCACACACTGAAACACCTTCCCTACTCACTGAAATTACATCCCCACACACTGAAACACCTTACCCACACACTGAAACCCCTTCCTCACACACTGGAACCCTACCCCACGCACTGAAACACCTTCCACAAACACTGAAACCCCTTCCCCACACACTGAAACACCTTCCCCACACACTGAAACACCTTCCCCACACACTGAAACCTCTTCCCCACACATTGAAACAGCTTCCCCACACACTGAAACACCTTCCCCACACACTGAAACCCATCCCCACACACTGAAACACATTCCCCAGACACTGAAACACTTCCCACACACTGTAGCACCTTCCCCACACACTGAAACATCTTCCACACACACTGAAACGCATTCCCCACACACTGCAACACATCGCCACACACTGAAACACATTCCCACACACTGAAACCCCTTCCCCACTCACTGAAACCCTTCCCAAAACACTGACACCCATTCACCACACACTGAAACACATTCCCCACACACTGAAACCCTTCCAAACACACTGAAACACATTCCCCACACACTGAAACCCCTTCCCCACACACTGAAACCCCTTCTGCACACACTGAAACACCTTCCCCACACACTGATAACCCTTCCCCACACACTGAAACCCCTTCCCCACTCACTGAAAGCCCTTCTGCACACAGTGAAAACCTTCCCCACACACTGAAACACCTTCCCCACACACTGAAACACATCCCCATACACTTAAACCCCTTCCCTAAACAAGGAAACAAATCCCCACACACTGAAACCCCTTCCCCACCCACACTGAAACACCTTCCTCACACACTGAAACTCCTTCCCCAAACACTGAAACCCCTTCCGCACACAGTGAAACCCTTCCCCACACACTGAAACACCTTCCCAACACCCTGAAACACATTCCCACACATTGAAAACCCTTCCCCACACACTGAAACACCTTCTCCACCCACTGAAACACCTTCCCCACACACTGAAACACCTTCCCCACACACTGAAACCCCTTCTGCACACACTGAAATATCTTCCTCAATCACTGAAAACCTTCCCCACACACTGAAACACCTTCCCCACACCCTAAAACCCTTCCCCACACACTGAAACCCCTTCCCCACACACTGAAACACCTTCCCCACACACTGAAACAGCTTCCCCACACACTGAAACCCCTTCCCCACACACTGAAACACATTCCCCGTACACTGAAACACCTTCCCCACACACTGAAACCCCTTCCGCAGACACTGAAACACCTTCCCCACACACCGAAACCCTTCCCCACACACTGAAACACCTTCCCCACACACTGAAACACTTCCCCACACACTGAAACTCCTTCCCCACACAATGGAAACTCTTCCCCACACACTGAAAACCCCTTCCCCACACTGTGAAACACCTTCCCCACACACTGAAACCCCATCCCCAAAAACTGCAACACATCCCCACACACTGAAACACCTTCCCCACACACTGAAACCCCTTCCCCACACACTGAAACCCTTCCCCAAACACTGAAACCCATTCACCACACACAGAAACACATTCCCCACACACTGAAACCCTTCCAAACACACAGAATCATAATCCCCACACACAGAAACCCCTTCCCCACACACTGAAATCCCTTCCCCACACACTGAAACAACTTCCCCACACACCAAAACCCCTTACGCATACAATGCAACTCATCCCCACACACAGAAACCCATCGCCACACACTGAAACCCATCCCCACACACTGAAACACATTCCCCAGACACTGAAACACTTCCCACACACTGTAGCACCTTCCCCACACACTGAAACATCTTCCACACACACTGAAACGCATTCCCCACACACTGCAACACATCGCCACACACTGAAACACATTCCCACATACTGAAACCCCTTCCCCACTCACTGAAACCCTTCCCAAAACACTGACACCCATTCCCCACACACTGAAACACATTCCCCACACACTGAAACCCTTCCAAACACACTGAAACACATTCCCCACACACTGAAACCCCTTCCCCACACACTGAAACCCCTTCTGCACACACTGAAACACCTTCCCCACACACTGATAACCCTTCCCCACACACTGAAACCCCTTCCCCACTCACTGAAAGCCCTTCCGCACACAGTGAAAACCTTCCCCACACACTGAAACACCTTGCCCACACACTGAAACACATCCCCATACACTTAAACCCCTTCCCTAAACAAGGAAACAAATCCCCAACACTGAAACCCCTTCCCCACCCACACTGAAACACCTTCCTCACACACTGAAACTCCTTCCCCAAACACTGAAACCCCTTCCGCACACAGTGAAACCCTTCCCCACACACTGGAACACCTTCCCAACACCCTGAAACACATTCCCACACATTGAAAACCCTTCCCCACACACTGAAACACCTTCTCCACCCACTGAAACACCTTCCCCACACACTGAAACACCTTCCCCACACACTGAAACCCCTTCTGCACACACTGAAATATCTTCCTCAATCACTGAAAACCTTCCCCACACACTGAAACACCTTCCCCACACCCTAAAACCCTTCCCCACACACTGAAACCCCTTCCCCACACACTGAAACACCTTCCCCACACACTGAAACAGCTTCCCCACACACTGAAACCCCTTCCCCACACACTGAAACACATTCCCCATACACTGAAACACCTTCCCCACACACTGAATCCCCTTCCGCAGACACTGAAACACCTTCCCCACACACCGAAACCCTTCCCCACACACTGAAACACCTTCCCCACACACTGAAACACTTCCCCACACACTGAAACTCCTTCCCCACACAATGGAAACCCTTCCCCACACACTGAAAACCCCTTCCCCACACTGTGAAACACCTTCCCCACACACTGAAACCCCATCCCCAAAAACTGCAACACATCCCCACACACTGAAACACCTTCCCCACACACTGAAACCTCTTCCCCACACACTGAAACCCTTCCCCAAACACTGAAACCCATTCACCACACACAGAAACACATTCCCCACACACTGAAACCCTTCCAAACACACAGAATCATAATCCCCACACACAGAAACCCCTTCCCCACACACTGAAATCCCTTCCCCACACACTGAAACAACTTCCCCACACACCAAAACCCCTTACGCATACAATGCAACTCATCCCCACACACAGAAACCCATCGCCACACACTGAAACCCATCCCCACACACTGAAACACGTTCCCCACACACTGAAAGACATCCCCACACACTGAAACACCTTCCCCACATACTGAAACCATTCTCCACACACTAAAACACCTTCCTCACACACTGAAACCCCTTCCCCACTCACTGAAACCCTTCCCAAAACACTGACACCCATTCACCACACACTGAAACACATTCCCCACACACTGAAACCCTTCCAAACACACTGAAACACATTCCCCACACACTGAAACCCCTTCCCCACACACTGAAACCCCTTCTGCACAAACTGAAACACCTTTCCCACACACTGATAACCCTTCCCCACACACTGAAACCCCTTCCCCACTCACTGAAAGCCCTTCCGCACACAGTGAAAACCTTCCCCACACACTGAAACACCTCCCCACACACTGAAACACATCCCCATACACTTAAACCCCTTCCCTAAACAATGAAACAAATCCCCACACACTGAAACCCCTTCCCCACCCACACTGAAACACCTTCCTCACACACTGAAACTCCTTCCCGAAACACTGAAACCCCTTCCGCACACAGTGAAACCCTTCCCCACACACTGAAACACCCTCCCCACACCCTGAAACACATTCCCACACATTGAAAACCCTTCCCCACACACTGAAACACCTTCTCCACCCACTGAAATACCTTCCCCACACACTGAAACACCTTCCCCACACACTGAAACCCCTTCTGCACACACTGAAATATCTTCCTCACTCACTGAAAACCTTCCCCACACACTGAAACACCTTCCCCACACCTTAAAACCCTTCCCCACACACTGAAACCCCTTCCCCACACACTGAAACACCTTCCCCAAACACTGAAACAGCTTCCCCACACACTGAAACCCCTTCCCCACACACTGAAACACATTCCCCATACACTGAAACACCTTCCCCACACACTGAAACCCCTTCCGCAGACACTGAAACACCTTCCCCACACACCGACCCCTTCCCCACACACTGAAACACCTTCCCCACACACTGAAACACTTCCCCACACACTGAAACTCCTTCCCCACACAATGGAAACTCTTCCCCACACACTGAAAACCCCTTCCCCACACTGTGAAACACGTTCCCCACACACTGAAACCCCATCCCCAAAAACTGCAACACATCCCCACACACTGAAACACCTTCCCCACACACTGAAACCCCTTCCCCACACACTGAAACCCTTCCCCAAACACTGAAACCCATTCACCACACACAGAAACACATTCCCCACACACTGAAAACCCTTCCAAACACACAGAATCATAATCCCCACACACAGAAACCCCTTCCCCACACACTGAAACCCCTTCCCCACACACTGAAAGAACTTCCCCACACACCAAAACCCCTTCCGCATACAATGCAACTCATCCCCACACACTGAAACCCATCGCCACACACTGAAACCCATCCCCACACACTGAAACACCTTCCCCACACACTGAAAGACATCCCCACACACTGAAACACCTTCCCCACATACTGAAAACATTCTCCACACACTAAAACACCTTCCTCACACACTGAAACACCTTTCCCACACACTGAAACCCCTTCCCCACACACTGGAACCCTACCCCACGCACCGAAACACCTTCCCCAAACACTGAAACCACTTCCCCACACACTGAAACACCTTCCCCACACACTGGAAACCCTTCCCCACACACTGAAACCCCTTCCCCACACACTGAAACACCTTCCCCACACACTGAAACCTCTTCCCCACACATTGTAACAGCTTCCCCACACACTGAAACGCCTTCCCCACACACTGAAATCAATCCCCACACACTGAAACACCTTCCCCACACACTGAAACACTTCCCACACACTGTAGCACCTTCCCCACACACTGAAACACCTTCCACACACACTGACACGCATTCCCCACACACTGCAACACATCGCCACACACTGAAACACATTCCCACACACTGAAACCCCTTCCCCACTCACTGAAACCCTTCCCAAAACACTGAAACACATTCACCACACACTGAAACCCTTCCAAACACACTGAAACACATTCCCCACTCACTGAAACCCCTTCCCCACACACTGAGACCCCTTCTGCACACACTGAAACACCTTCCCCACACACTGATAACCCTTCCCCACACACTGAAGCCCCTTCCGCACATACTGAAACACCTTACCCACACACTGAAACCCCTTCCCCACACACTGAAACCCCTTCCGCACACAGTGAAAACCTTCCCCACACACTGAAACATCGTCCCCACACACTGAAACACATCCCCACACACTTAAACCCCTTCCCTAAACAATGAAACAAATCCCCACACACTGAAACCCCTTCCCCACACACACTGAAACACCTTCCTCACACACTGAAACTCCTTCCCCAAACACTGAAACCCCTTCCGCACACAGTGAAACCATTCCCCACACACTGAAACACCTTCCCCACACCCTGAAACACATTCCCACACACTGACAACCCTTCCCCACACACTTAAACACCTTCTCAACCCACTGAAACACCTTCCCCACATACTGAAACACCTTCCCCACACACTGAAACCCCTTCTGCACACACTGAAATATCTTCCTCACTCACTGAAAACCTTCCCCACACACTGAAACACCTTCCCCACATTCTGAAACCCTTCCCCACACACTGAAACCCCTTCCCCACACACTGAAACACCTTCCCCACACACTGAAACAGCTTCCCCACACACTGAAACCCCTTCCCCACACACTGAAACACATTCCCCATACACTGAAACACCTTCCCCACACACTGAAACCCCTTCCGCAGACACTGAAACACCTTCCCTGCACACCGAAACCCTTCCCCACACACTGAAACACCTTCCCCACACACTGAAACACTTCCCCACACACTGAAACTCCTTCCCCACACAATGGAACCCTTCCCCACACACTGAAAACCCCTTCCCCACACTGTAAAACACCTTCCCCATGCACTGAAACCCCATCACCAAAAACTGCAACACATCCCCACACACTGAAACACCTTCCCCGCACACTGAAACTCCTTCCCCACACACTGAAACCCTTCCCCAAACACTGAAACCCATTCACCACACACTGAAACACATTCCCCACACACTGAAACCCTTCCAAACACACAGAATCATAATCTCCACACACTGAAACCCTTTCCCCACACACTGAAACCCCTTCCCCACACACTGAAACAACTTCCCCACACACCAAAACCCCTTCCGCATACAATTCAACTCATCCCCATACACTGAAACCCATCGCCACACACTGAAACCCATCCCCACACACTGAAACACCTTCCTCACACACTGAAAGACTGCCCCACACACTGAAACACCTTCCCCACATACTGAAACCCTTCCCCACACACTGAAACACCTTCCCCACACACTGAAACACCTTCCCCACTCACTGAAACAACATCCCCACACACTGAAACACCTTTCCCACACACTGAAACCCATTCCCCACACACTGGAACCCTACCCCACGCACTGAAACACCTTCCCCAAACACTGAAACCCCTTCCCCACGCACTGAAACTGCTTCCCCACACACAGAAACCCCTTCCCCACACACTGAAACACCTTCCCCAAACACTGAGACACCTTCCCCACAAACTGAAAGCCCTTCCACACTCACTGAAACACCTTCCCCAAACACTGAAACCCTTCCCCACACACTGAAACCCCTTCCCCACACACTGAAACACTTCCCTACACACTGAAAGCACTTCCCACACACTGAAACACCTGCCCCACACACGGAAACACCTTCCCCACACAATGAAACCCCTTCCCCACACACTGAAACACCTTCCCCACACACTGAAACAACTTCCCAACACACTGAAACCCCTTCCGCACACACTGAAACACCTTCCCCACACAATGAAACCCTCCCCATACACTGAAACATCTTCCCCACACTCTGAAACACCTTCCCCACACACTGGAAACCCTTCCCCACACACTGAAACCCCTTCCCCACACACTGAAACCCCTTCCCCACACACTGAAACCACTTCCCACACACTGAAACACCTTCCCCACACACTGAAACAACTTCCCCACACACTGAAACACCTTCCCACAACACTGAAACACCTTCCCCATACACTGAAACACCTTCCCCACACACTGAAACCCCTTCCGCACACTCTGAAACACCTTCCCCACACACCGAAACCCTTCCCCACACACTGAAACACCTTCCCCACACACTGAAACACTTCCCCAAACACTGAAACTCCTTCCCCAGACACTGGAAACCCTTCCCCACACACTGAAACCGCTTCCCCACACTCTGAAACACCTTCGCCACACACTGAAACCCCATCCCCACAAAATGCAACACATCCCCACCCACTGAAACCCATCGCCACACACTGAAACCCATCCCGACCCACTGAAACACCATCCCCACACACTGAGACACATCCCCACACACTGAAACACCTTCCCCACATACTGAAAACCTTCCTCACACACTAAAACACCTTCCCCACACACTGAAACACCTACCCCACACACTGAAATACCATCCCCACACACTGAAACACCTTTCTCACACACTGAAACCCCTTCCCCACATCTGGAACCCTACCCCACACACTGAAACACCTTCCCCAAACACTGAAACACCTTCCCCACACACTGAAATACCATCCCCACACACTGAAACAGCTTCCCCACACACTGAAACCCCTTCCCCACACACTGAAACACCTTCCCCAAACAGTGAGGCACCTTCCCCACACACTGAAAGCCCTTCCACACTCACTGAAACACCTTCCCCAATCACTGAAACACTTCCCCACACACTGAAAGCCCTTCCCACACACTGAAACACCTGCCCCACACACTCAAACACCTTCCCCACACACTGAAACACCTTCCCCACTCACTGAAATAACATCCCCACACACTGAAACACCTTTCCCACACACTGAAACCCCTTCCCCACACACTGGAACCCTACCCCACGCACTGAAACACCTTCCCCAAACACTGAATCCCCTTCCCCACACACTGAAACTGCTTCCCCACACACAGAAACCCCTTCCCCACACACTGAAACACCTTCCCCAAACACTGAGACACCTTCCCCACAAACTGAAAGCCCTACCACACTCACTGAAACACCTTCCTCAAACACTGAAACCCTTCCCCACACACTGAAACCCCTTCCCCACACACTGAAACACTTCCCTACACACTGAAAGCACTTCCCACACACTGAAACACCTGCCCCACACACGGAAACACCTTCCCCACACAATGAAACCCCTTCCCCACACGCTGAAACACCTTCCCCACACACTGAAACACCTTCCCAACACACTGAAACCCCTTCCGCACACACTGAAACACCTTCCCCACACAATGAAACCCTCCCCATACACTGAAACAGCTTCCCCACACTCTGAAACACCTTCCCCACACACTGGAAACCCTTCCCCACACACTGAAACCCCTTCCCCACGCACTGAAACCCCTTCCCCACACACTGAAACCACTTCCCACACACTGAAACACCTTCCCCACACACTGAAACAACTTCCCCACACACTGAAACCCCTTCCCACAACACTGAAACACCTTCCCCATACACTGAAACACCTTCCCCACACACTGAAACCCCTTCCGCACACTCTGAAACACCTTCCCCACACACCGAAACCCTTCCCCACACACTGAAACACCTTCCCCACACACTGAAACACTTCCCCACACACTGAAACTCCTTCCCCAGACACTGGAAACCCTTCCCCACACACTGAAACCGCTTCCCCACACTCTGAAACACCTTCGCCACACACTGAAACCCCATCCCCACAAAATGCAACACATCCCCACCCACTGAAACCCATCGCCACACACTGAAACCCATCCCGACCCACTGAAACACCATCCCCACACACTGAGACACATCCCCACACACTGAAACACCTTCCCCACATACTGAAAACCTTCCTCACACACTAAAACACCTTCCCCACACACTGAAACACCTTCCCCACACACTGAAATACCATCCCCACACACTGAAACACCTTTCTCACACACTGAAACCCCTTCCCCACATCTGGAACCCTACCCCACACACTGAAACACCTTCCCCAAACACTGAAACAACTTCCCCACACACTGAAATACCATCCCCACACACTGAAACAGCTTCCCCACACACTGAAACCCCTTCCCCACACACTGAAACACCTTCCCCAAACAGTGAGGCACCTTCCCCACACACTGAAAGCCCTTCCACACTCACTGAAACACCTTCCCCAATCACTGAAACACTTCCCCACACACTGAAACCCCTTCCCCACACACTGAAAGCCCTTCCCACACACTGAAACACCTGCCCCACACACTCAAACACCTTCCCCACACACTGAAACCCCTTCCCCACACACTGAAACACCTTCCCCACACACCGAAACACCTTCCCCACACACTGAAACCCCTTCCGCACACACTGAAACACCTTCCCCACACAATGAAACCTTCCCCACACACTGAAACAGCTTCCCCATACACTGAAACACTTCCCCACACACTGAAACACCTTCCCCACACACTGGAAACCCTTCCCCACACACTGAAACCCCTTCCCCACACACTGAAACACCTTCCCCACACACTGAAACCCCTTCCCCACACACTGAAACCCCTTCCCCACACACTGAAACAACTTCCCCACACACTGAAACCCCTTCCCCACAAACTGAAACACCTTCCCCATGCACTGAAACACCTTCCCCACACACTGAACCCACTTCCGCACACTCTGGAACACATTGCCCACACACCGAAACCCTTCCCCACACACTTAATCACCTTCCCCACACACTGAAACACTTCCCCACACACTGAAACCCCTTCCCCAGACACTGGAAACGCTTCCCCACACACTGAAACCCCTTCCCCAAACTCTGAAACACCTTCCCCACACACTGAAACCACATCCCCACAAACTGCAACACATCCCCACACACTGAAACACCTTCCCCACACACTGAAACCCCTTCCCCACACACTGAAACCCTTCCAAACACTCAGAATCACAATCCCCACACACTAAAACACCTTCCCCACACTCTGAAACCCCTTCTTCACATACTAAAACACCTTCCCCACACACTGAAACATCTTCCCCACACACTGAGATACAATCCCCACACACTGAAACACCTTTCCATAACACTGAAACCCCTTCCCCACACACTGGAACCCTACCCCACACACTGAAACACCTTCCCCAAACACTGAAACCCCTTCCCCACACACTGAAACAGCTTCCCCACACACTGAAACCCCTTCCCCAAGCACTGAAACACCTTCCCCTAACACTGAAACACCTTCCCCACACACTGAAACCCCTTCCCCACACACTGAAATACCATCCCCACACACTGAAACACCTTTCTCACACACTGAAACCCCTTCCCCACATCTGGAACCTTACCCCACACACTGAAACACCTTCCCCAAACACTGAAACACCTTCCCCACACACTGAAATACCATCCCCACACACTGAAACAGCTTCCCCACACACTGAAACCCCTTCCCCACACACTGAAACACCTTCACCAAACAGTGAGGCACCTTCCCCACACAGTGAAAGCCCTTCCACACTCACTGAAACACCTTCCCCAATCACTGAAACACTTCCCCACACACTGAAACCCCTTCCCCACACACTGAAAGCCCTTCCCACACACTGAAACACCTGCCCCACACACTCAAACACCTTCCCCACACACTGAAACCCCTTCCCCACACACTGAAACCCCTTCCGCACACACTGAAACACCTTCCCCACACAATGAAACCTTCCCCACACACTGAAACAGCTTCCCCATACACTGAAACACTTCCCCACACACTGAAACACCTTCCCCACACACTGGAAACCCTTCCCCACACACTGAAACCCCTTCCCCACACACTGAAACACCTTCCCCACACACTGAACCCCCATCCCCACACACTGAAACCCCTTCCCCACACACTGAAACAACTTCCCCACACACTGAAACCCCTTCCCCACAAACTGAAACACCTTCCCCATGCACTGAAACACCTTCCCCACACACTGAACCCACTTCCGCACACTCTGAAACACATTGCCCACACACCGAAACCCTTCCCCACACACTTAATCACCTTCCCCACACACTGAAACACTTCCCCACACACTGAAACCCCTTCCCCAGACACTGGAAACGCTTCCCCACACACTGAAACCCCTTCCCCAAACTCTGAAACACCTTCCCCACACACTGAAACCACATCCCCACAAACTGCAACACATCCCCACACACTGAAACACCTTCCCCACACACTGAAACCCCTTCCCCACACACTGAAACCCTTCCAAACACACAGAATCACAATCCCCACACACTAAAACACCTTCCCCACACTCTGAAACCCCTTCTCCACATACTAAAACACCTTCCCCACACACTGAAACACCTTCCCCACACACTGAGATACAATCCCCACACACTGAAACACCTTTCCATAACACTGAAACCCCTTCCCCACACACTGGAACCCTACCCCACACACTGAAACACCTTCCCCAAACACTGAAACCCCTTCCCCACACACTGAAACAGCTTCCCCACACACTGAAACCCCTACCCCAAGCACTGAAACACCTTCCCCTAACACTGAAACACCTTCCCCACACACTGAAACCCCTTCCCCACACACTGAAACACCTTCCCCACACACTGAAACACCTTCCCCACACACTGAAACCCCTTCCCCACACACTGAAACACATTCCCCATACACTGAAACACCTTCCCCACACACTGAAACCCCTTCCGCAGACACTGAAACACCTTCCCTGCACACCGAAACCCTTCCCCACACACTGAAACACCTTCCCCACACACTGAAACACTTCCCCACACACTGAAACTCCTTCCCCACACAATGGAACCCTTCCCCACACACTGAAAACCCCTTCCCCACACTGCAAAACACCTTCCCCATGCACTGAAACCCCATCACCAAAAACTGCAACACATCCCCACACACTGAAACACCTTCCCCGCACACTGAAACTCCTTCCCCACACACTGAAACCCTTCCCCAAACACTGAAACCCATTCACCACACACTGAAACACATTCCCCACACACTGAAACCCTTCCAAACACACAGAATCATAATCTCCACACACTGAAACCCCTTCCCCACACACTGAAACCCCTTCCCCACACACTGAAACAACTTCCCCACACACCAAAACCCCTTCCGCATACAATGCAACTCATCCCCATACACTGAAACCCATCGCCACACACTGAAACCCATCCCCACACACTGAAACACCTTCCTCACACACTGAAAGACTGCCCCACACACTGAAACACCTTCCCCACATACTGAAACCCTTCCCCACACACTGAAACACCTTCCCCACACACTGAAACACCTTCCCCACTCACTGAAATAACATCCCCACACACTGAAACACCTTTCCCACACACTGAAACCCCTTCCCCACACACTGGAACCCTACCCCACGCACTGAAACACCTTCCCCAAACACTGAAACCCCTTCCCCACACACTGAAACTGCTTCCCCACACACAGAAACCCCTTCCCCACACACTGAAACACATTCCCCAAACACTGAGACACCTTCCCCACAAACTGAAAGCCCTTCCACACTCACTGAAACACCTTCCCCAAACACTGAAACCCTTCCCCACACACTGAAACCCCTTCCCCACACACTGAAACACTTCCCTACACACTGAAAGCACTTCCCACACACTGAAACACCTGCCCCACACACGGAAACACCTTCCCCACACAATGAAACCCCTTCCCCACACACTGAAACACCTTCCCCACACACTGAAACACCTTCCCAACACACTGAAACCCCTTCCGCACACACTGAAACACCTTCCCCACACAATAAAACCCTCCCCATACACTGAAACAGCTTCCCCACACACTGAAACACCTTCCCCACACACTGGAAACCCTTCCCCACACACTGAAACCCCTTCCCCACACACTGAAACCCCTTCCCCACACACTGAAACCACTTCCCACACACTGAAACACCTTCCCCACACACTGAAACAACTTCCCCACACACTGAAACCCCTTCCCACAACACTGAAACACCTTCCCCATACACTGAAACACCTTCCCCACACACTGAAACCCCTTCCGCACACTCTGAAACACCTTCCCCACACACCGAAACCCTTCCCCACACACTGAAACACCTTCCCCACACACTGAAACACTTCCCCACACACTGAAACTCCTTCCCCAGACACTGGAAACCCTTCCCCACACACTGAAACCGCTTCCCCACACTCTGAAACACCTTCGCCACACACTGAAACTCCATCCCTACAAAATGCAACACATCCCCACCCACTGAAACCCATCGCCACACACTGAAACCCATCCCGACCCACTGAAACACCTTCCCCACACACTGAAACACATCCCCACACACTGAAACACCTTCCCCACATACTGAAAACCTTCCTCACACACTAAAACACCTTCCCCACACACTGAAACACCTTCCCCACACACTGAAATACCATCCCCACACACTGAAACACCTTTCTCACACACTGAAACCCCTTCCCCACATCTGGAACCCTACCCCACACACTGAAACACCTTCCCCAAACATTGAAACACCTTCCCCACACACTGAAATACCATCCCCACACATTGAAACAGCTTCCCCACACACTGAAACCCCTTCCCCATACACTGAAACACATTCCCCAAACAGTGAGGCACCTTCCCCACACACTGAAAGCCCTTCCACACTCACTGAAACACCTTCCCCAATCACTGAAACACTTCCCCACACACTGAAACCCCTTCCCCACACACTGAAAGCCCTTCCCACACACTGAAACACCTGCCCCACACACTGAAACACCTTCCCCACACACTGAAACCCCTTCCCCACACACTGAAACACCTTCCCCACACACCGAAACACCTTCCCCACACACTGAAACCCCTTCCGCACACACTGAAACACCTTCCCCACACAATGAAACCTTCCCCACACACTGAAACAGCTTCCCCATACACTGAAACACTTCCCCACACACTGAAACACCTTCCCCACATACTGGAAACCCTTCCCCACACACTGAAACCCCTTCCCCACACACTGAAACACCTTCCCCACACACTGAAACCCCTTCCCCACACACTGAAACCCCTTCCCCACACACTGAAACAACTTCCCCACACACTGAAACCCCTTCCCCACACACTGAAACACCTTCCCCATGCACTGAAACACCTTCCCCACACACTGAAACCACTTCCGCACACTCTGAAACACATTGCCCACACACCGAAACCCTTCCCCACACACTTAAACACCTTCCCCACACACTGAAACACTTCCCCACACACTGAAACCCCTTCCCCAGACACTGGAAACCCTTCCCCACACACTGAAACCCCTTCCCCAAACTCTGAAACACCTTCCCCACACACTGAAACCACATCCCCACAAACTGCAACACATCCCCACACACTGAAACACCTTCCCCACACACTGAAACCCCTTCCCCACACACTGAAACCCTTCCAAACACACAGAATCACAATCCCCACACACTAAAACACCTTCCCCACACACTGAAACCCCTTCTCCACATACTAAAACACCTTCCCCACACACTGAAACACCTTCCCCACACACTGAGATACAATCCCCACACACTGAAACACCTTTCCATAACACTGAAACCCCTTCCCCACACACTGGAACCCTATCCCACACAGTGAAACAACTTCCCCAAACACTGAAACCCCTTCCCCACACACTGAAACAGCTTCCCCACACACTGAAACACCTTCCCCACACACTGAAACACCTTCCCCAAACACTGAGACACCTTCCCCACACACTGAAAGCCCTTCCACACTCACTGAAACACCTTCCCCAATCACTGAAACCCTTCCCCACACACTGAAACCCCTTCCCCACACACTCAAACACTTCCCTACACACTGAAAGCCCTTCCCACACACTGAAACACCTGCCCCACACACTGAAACACCTTCCCCACACACTGAAACACCTTCCCCACACAATGAAACACCTTCCCCACACACCGAAACACCTTCCCCACACACTGAAAGCCCTTCCGCACACACTGAAACACCTTCCCCACACAATGAAACCCACCCCACACACTGAAACAGCTTCCCCACACATTGAAACACTTCCCCACACACTGGAAACCCTTCCCCACACACTGAAACCCCTTCCCCACACACTGAAACACCTTCCCCACACACTGAAACCTCTTCCCCACACATTGAAACAGCTTCCCCACACACTGAAACAACTACCCCACACACTGAAACCCCTTCCCCACACACTGAAACACCTTCCCCATGCACTGAAACACCTTCCCCACACACTGAAACCCCTTCCGCACACTCTGAAACACCTTGCCCACACACGGAAACCCTTCCCCACACACTTAAACACCTTCCCCACACACTGAAACACTTCCCCACACACTGAAACCCCTTCCCCAGACACTGGAAACAATTCCCCACACACTGAAACACCTTCCCCACACACTGAAACACCTTCGCCACACACTGAAACCCCTTCCCCACACACTGAAACGCCTTCCGAACTGACTGAAACCCCTTCTGCACACACTGAAACACCTTCCCCACACACTGAAACACCTTCGCCACACACTGAAACCCCTTCCCCACACACTGAAACACCTTCCCCACGCAACAAAACACCTCCCCCACACACTGAAACCCCTTCCTCACACACTGAAACACCTTCCCCACACACTGAAACCCTTCCGCACACACTGAAACACCTTCCCCACACACTGAAACACCTCCCACTCACTGTAGCACCTTCCCCACACACTGAAACCCTTCCCCACACACTGAAACCCCTTCCCCACACACTGAAACACCTTCCCCTCACACTGAAACGCCATCCCCACTCACTGCAACACAATTGCACACACTGAAACACATTCCCCACACGCTGAAACCCCTTCCCCACAAAATGTAAACCTTCCCAAAACACTGATAGCCATTCAGCACACACTGAAACACATTCCCCACACACTGAAACCCTTCCAAACACACTGAAACACATTCCCCACACACTGAAACCACTTCCCCACACACTGAAACCCCTTCTGCACACACTGAAACACCTTCCCCACACACTGAAACACTTCCCCACACACTGAAACCCCTTCCCCAGACACTGGAAACCCTTCCCCACACACTAAACACCTTCCCCACACACTGAAACACCTTCGCCACACACTGAAACCCCTTCCCCACACACTGAAAAGCCTTCCGCACTGACTGAAACCCCTTCTGCACACACTGAAACACCTTCCCCACACACTGAAACACCTTCCCCACACACTGAAACCCCATCCCCACACACTGAAACACCTTCCCCACGCAACAAAACACCTCCCCCACACACTGAAACCCCTTCCGCACACACTGAAACACCTTCCCCACACACTGAAACCCTTCCCCACACACTGAAACACCTTCCCCACACACTGAAACACATTGCCCACACACCGAAACCCTTCCCCACACACTTAAACACCTTGCCCACACACGGAAACCCTTCCCCACACACTTAAACACCTTCCCCACACACTGAAACACTTCCCCACACACTGAAACCCCTTCCCCAGACACTGGAAACAATTCCCCACACACTGAAACACCTTCCCCACACACTGAAACACCTTCGCCACACACTGAAACCCCTTCCCCACACACTGAAACGCCTTCCGAA
The DNA here is from genome assembly GCF_036365525.1 of Heterodontus francisci. Lineage (NCBI taxonomy): Eukaryota > Metazoa > Chordata > Chondrichthyes > Heterodontiformes > Heterodontidae > Heterodontus > Heterodontus francisci. The sequence goes on along the minus strand of NC_090377.1, from coordinate 141,369,526 downwards.
CTGACTGAAACCCCTTCTGCACACACTGAAACACCTTCCCCACACACTGAAACACCTTCGCCACACACTGAAACCCCTTCCCCACACACTGAAACACCTTCCCCACGCAACAAAACACCTCCCCCACACACTGAAACCCCTTCCTCACACACTGAAACACCTTCCCCACACACTGAAACCCTTCCGCACACACTGAAACACCTTCCCCACACACTGAAACACCTCCCACTCACTGTAGCACCTTCCCCACACACTGAAACCCTTCCCCACACACTGAAACCCCTTCCCCACACACTGAAACACCTTCCCCTCACACTGAAACGCCATCCCCACTCACTGCAACACAATTGCACACACTGAAACACATTCCCCACACGCTGAAACCCCTTCCCCACAAAATGTAAACCTTCCCAAAACACTGATAGCCATTCAGCACACACTGAAACACATTCCCCACACACTGAAACCCTTCCAAACACACTGAAACACATTCCCCACACACTGAAACCACTTCCCCACACACTGAAACCCCTTCTGCACACACTGAAACACCTTCCCCACACACTGAAACACTTCCCCACACACTGAAACCCCTTCCCCAGACACTGGAAACCCTTCCCCACACACTGAAACACCTTCCCCACACACTGAAACACCTTCGCCACACACTGAAACCCCTTCCCCACACACTGAAACGCCTTCCGCACTGACTGAAACCCCTTCTGCACACACTGAAACACCTTCCCCACACACTGAAACACCTTCCCCACACACTGAAACCCCATCCCCACACACTTAAACACCTTCCCCACACACTGAAACACTTCCCCACACACTGAAACCCCTTCCCCAGACACTGGAAACGCTTCCCCACACACTGAAACCCCTTCCCCAAACTCTGAAACACCTTCCCCACACACTGAAACCACATCCCCACAAACTGCAACACATCCCCACACACTGAAACACCTTCCCCACACACTGAAACCCCTTCCCCACACACTGAAACCCTTCCAAACACACAGAATCACAATCCCCACACACTAAAACACCTTCCCCAAACACTGAAACCCCTTCTCCACATACTAAAACACCTTCCCCACACACTGAAACACCTTCCCCACACACTGAGATACAATCCCCACACACTGAAACACCTTTCCCACACACTGAAACCCCTTCCCCACACACTGGAACCCTATCCCACACAGTGAAACAACTTCCCCAAACACTGAAACCCCTTCCCCACACACTGAAACAGCTTCCCCACACACTGAAACACCTTCCCCACACACTGAAACACCTTCCCCAAACACTGAGACACCTTCCCCACACACTGAAAGCCCTTCCACACTCAGTGAAACAACTTCCCCAAACACTGAAACCCCTTCCCCACACACTGAAACAGCTTCCCCACACACTGAAACACCTTCCCCACACACTGAAACACCTTCCCCAAACACTGAGACACCTTCCCCACACACTGAAAGCCCTTCCACACTCACTGAAACACCTTCCCCAATCACTGAAACCCTTCCCCACACACTGAAACCCCTTTCCCACACACTCAAACCCTTCCCTACACACTGAAAGCCCTTCCCACACACTGAAACACCTGCCCCACATACTGAAACACCTTCCCCACACACTGAAACACCTTCCCCACACAATGAAACACCTTCCCCACACACCGAAACACCTTCCCCACACACTGAAAGCCCTTCCGCACACACTGAAACACCTTCCCCACACAATGAAACCCTCCCCACACACTGAAACAGCTTCCCCACACACTGAAACACTTCCCCACACACTGAAACACCTTCCCCACACACTGGAAACCCTTCCCCACACACTGAAACCCCTTCCCCACACACTGAAACACCTTCCCCACACACTGAAACCTCTTCCCCACACATTGAAACAGCTTCCCCACACACTGAAACAACTACCCCACACACTGAAACCCCTTCCCCACACACTGAAACACCTTCCCCATGCACTGAAACACCTTCCCCACACACTGAAACCCCTTCCGCACACTCTGAAACACCTTGCCCACACACGGAAACCCTTCCCCACACACTTAAACACCTTCCCCACACACTGAAACACTTCCCCACACACTGAAACCCCTTCCCCAGACACTGGAAACCCTTCCCCACACACTGAAACACCTTCCCCACACACTGAAACACCTTCGCCACACACTGAAACCCCTTCCCCACACACTGAAACGCCTTCCGCACTGACTGAAACCCCTTCTGCACACACTGAAACACCTTCCCCACACACTGAAACACCTTCCCCACACACTGAAACCCCTTCCCCACACACTGAAACACCTTCCCCACGCAACAAAACACCTCCCCCACACACTGAAACCCCTTCCGCACACACTGAAACACCTTCCCCACACACTGAAACCCTTCCGCACACACTGAAACACCTTCCCCACACACTGAAACACCTCCCACTCACTGTAGCACCTTCCCCACACACTGGAAACCCTTCCCCACACACTGAAACCCCTTCCCCACACACTGAAACACCTTCCCCACACACTGAAACGCCATCCCCACTCACTGCAACACAATTGCACACACTGAAACACATTCCCCACACGCTGAAACCCCTTCCCCACAAAATGTAAACCTTCCCAAAACACTGATAGCCATTCAGCACACACGGAAACACATTCCCCACACACTGAAACCCTTCCAAACACACTGAAACACATTCCCCACACACTGAAACCACTTCCCCACACACTGAAACCCCTTCTTCACACACTGAAACACCTTCCCCACACACTGAAACACTTCCCCACACACTGAAACCCCTTCCCCAGACACTGGAAACCCTTCCCCACACACTTAAACACCTTCCCCACACACTGAAACACCTTCGCCACACACTGAAACCCCTTCCCCACACACTGAAACGCTTTCCGCACTGACTGAAAATCCTTCTGCACACACTGAAACACCTTCCCCACACACTGAAACACCTTCCCCACACACTGAAACCCCATCCTCACACACTGAAACACCTTCCCCACACACTGAAACACCTTCGCCACACACTGAAACCCCTTCCCCACACACTGAAACGCTTTCCGCACTGACTGAAAATCCTTCTGCACACACTGAAACACCTTCCCCACACACTGAAACACCTTCCCCACACACTGAAACCCCATCCCCACACACTGAAACACCTTCCCCACGCAACAAAACACCTCCCCCACACACTGAAACCCCTTCCGCACACACTGAAACACCTTCCCCACACACTGAAACCCTTCCCCACACACTGAAACACCTTCCCCACACACTGAAACACCTCCCACTCACTGTAGCACCTTCCCCACACACTGGAAACCCTTCCCCACACACTGAAACGCCATCCCAACTCACTGCAACACAATTGCACACACTGAAACACATTCCCCACACCCTGAAACCCCTTCCCCACAAACTGTAAACCTTCCCAAAACACTGATAGCCATTCAGCACACACTGAAACACATTCCCCACACACTGAAACCCTTCCAAACACACTGAAACACATTCCCCACAAACTGAAACCACTTCCCCACACACTGAAAATCCTTCTGCACACACTGAAACACCTTCCCCACACACTGAAACCCTTCCCCACACACTGAAACACCTTTTCCACACACTGAAACACCTCTCACACACAGTAGCACCTTCCCCACACACTGGAAACCCTCCCCCACACACTGAAACCCCTTCCCCACACACTGAAACACCTTCCCCACACACTGAAACGCCATCCCCACACACTGCAACACATCGCCACACACTGAAACACATTCCCCACACGCTGAAACCCCTTCCCCACACACTGTAAACCTTCCCAAAACACTGATACTCATTCACCACACAGTGAAACACCTTCCCCACACACTGAAACTCGTTCCCCACACACTGAAACCCCTTCCGCACACAGTGAAACCCTTCCCCACACACTGAAACCCCTTCCCTACACACTGAAACACATCCCCACACACTGAAACCCCTTCCCCACACACTGAAACAAGTTCCCCACACACTGAAACCCTGCCAAACACAATGAAACACATTCCCTACACACTGAAACCCCTTCCCCACACACAGAAACCACTTCCCCACACACTGAAACGCCTTCCGCACTGACTGAAACCCCTTCTGCACACACTGAAACACCTTCCCCACACACTGAAACACCTTCCCCACAGACTGAAACCCATCCCCACAGACTGAAACACCTTCCCCACGCAAGAAAACACCTCCCCCACACACTGAAACCCCTTCCGCACACACTGAAACACCTTCCCCACACAGTGAAACACCTCCCACTCACAGTAATACCTTCCCCACACACTGGAAACCCTTCCCCACACACTGAAACCCCTTCCCCACACACTGAAACACCTTCCCCACACACTGAAACGCCATCCCCACTCACTGCAACACATTGCCACACACTGAAACACATTCCCCACACGCTGAAACCCCTTCCCCACAAACTGTAAACCTTCCCAAAACACTGATAGCCATTCAGCACACACGGAAACACATTCCCCACACACTGAAACCCTTCCAAACACACTGAAACACATTCCCCACACACTGAAACCACTTCCCCACACACTGCAACCCCTTCTGCACACACTGAAACACCTTCCCCACACACTGAAACCCTTCCCCACACACTGAAACCCCTTCCCCACACACTGAAACACCTTCCCCACACACTGAAACGCCATCCCCACTCACTGCAACACATTGCCACACACTGAAACACATTCGCCACACGCTGAAACCCCTTCCCCACAAACTGTAAACCTTCCCAAAACACTGATAGCCATTCAGCACACACTGAAACCCCTTCCCCACACACTGAAACGCCTTCCGCACTGACTGAAACCCCTTCTGCACACACTGAAACACCTTCCCCACACACTGAAACACCTTCCCCACACACTGAAACCCCATCCCCACACACTGAAACACCTTCCCCACGCAACAAAACACCTCCCCCACACACTGAAACCCCTTCCGCACACACTGAAACACCTTCCCCACACACTGAAACCCTTCCCCACACACTGAAACACCTTCCCCACACACTGAAACACATTGCCCACACACCGAAACCCTTCCCCACACACTTAAACACCTTGCCCACACACGGAAACCCTTCCCCACACACTTAAACACCTTCCCCACACACTGAAACACTTCCCCACACACTGAAACCCCTTCCCCAGACACTGGAAACAATTCCCCACACACTGAAACACCTTCCCCACACACTGAAACACCTTCGCCACACACTGAAACCCCTTCCCCACACACTGAAACGCCTTCCGAACTGACTGAAACCCCTTCTGCACACACTGAAACACCTTCCCCACACACTGAAACACCTTCGCCACACACTGAAACCCCTTCCCCACACACTGAAACACCTTCCCCACGCAACAAAACACCTCCCCCACACACTGAAACCCCTTCCTCACACACTGAAACACCTTCCCCACACACTGAAACCCTTCCGCACACACTGAAACACCTTCCCCACACACTGAAACACCTCCCACTCACTGTAGCACCTTCCCCACACACTGAAACCCTTCCCCACACACTGAAACCCCTTCCCCACACACTGAAACACCTTCCCCTCACATTGAAACGCCATCCCCACTCACTGCAACACAATTGCACACACTGAAACACATTCCCCACACGCTGAAACCCCTTCCCCACAAAATGTAAACCTTCCCAAAACACTGATAGCCATTCAGCACACACTGAAACACATTCCCCACACACTGAAACCCTTCCAAACACACTGAAACACATTCCCCACACACTGAAACCACTTCCCCACACACTGAAACCCCTTCTGCACACACTGAAACACCTTCCCCACACACTGAAACACTTCCCCACACACTGAAACCCCTTCCCCAGACACTGGAAACCCTTCCCCACACACTGAAACACCTTCCCCACACACTGAAACACCTTCGCCACACACTGAAACCCCTTCCCCACACACTGAAACGCCTTCCGCACTGACTGAAACCCCTTCTGCACACACTGAAACACCTTCCCCACACACTGAAACACCTTCCCCACACACTGAAACCCCATCCCCACACACTGAAACACCTTCCCCACGCAACACAACACCTCCCCCACACACTGAAACCCCTTCCGCACACACTGAAACACCTTCCCCACACACTGAAACCCTTCCCCACACACTGAAACACCTTCCCCACACACTGAAACACATTGCCCACACACCGAAACCCTTCCCCACACACTTAAACACCTTCCCCACACACTGAAACACTTCCCCACACACTGAAACCCCTTCCCCAGACACTGGAAACGCTTCCCCACACACTGAAACCCCTTCCCCAAACTCTGAAACACCTTCCCCACACACTGAAACCACATCCCCACAAACTGCAACACATCCCCACACACTGAAACACCTTCCCCACACACTGAAACCCCTTCCCCACACACTGAAACCCTTCCAAACACACAGAATCACAATCCCCACACACTAAAACACCTTCCCCAAACACTGAAACCCCTTCTCCACATACTAAAACACCTTCCCCACACACTGAAACACCTTCCCCACACACTGAGATACAATCCCCACACACTGAAACACCTTTCCCACACACTGAAACCCCTTCCCCACACACTGGAACCCTATCCCACACAGTGAAACAACTTCCCCAAACACTGAAACCCCTTCCCCACACACTGAAACAGCTTCCCCACACACTGAAACACCTTCCCCACACACTGAAACACCTTCCCCAAACACTGAGACACCTTCCCCACACACTGAAAGCCCTTCCACACTCAGTGAAACAACTTCCCCAAACACTGAAACCCCTTCCCCACACACTGAAACAGCTTCCCCACACACTGAAACACCTTCCCCACACACTGAAACACCTTCCCCAAACACTGAGACACCTTCCCCACACACTGAAAGCCCTTCCACACTCACTGAAACACCTTCCCCAATCACTGAAACCCTTCCCCACACACTGAAACCCCTTTCCCACACACTCAAACCCTTCCCTACACACTGAAAGCCCTTCCCACACACTGAAACACCTGCCCCACACACTGAAACACCTTCCCCACACACTGAAACACCTTCCCCACACAATGAAACACCTTCCCCACACACCGAAACACCTTCCCCACACACTGAAAGCCCTTCCGCACACACTGAAACACCTTCCCCACACAATGAAACCCTCCCCACACACTGAAACAGCTTCCCCACACACTGAAACACTTCCCCACACACTGAAACACCTTCCCCACACACTGGAAACCCTTCCCCACACACTGAAACCCCTTCCCCACACACTGAAACACCTTCCCCACACACTGAAACCTCTTCCCCACACATTGAAACAGCTTCCCCACACACTGAAACAACTACCCCACACACTGAAACCCCTTCCCCACACACTGAAACACCTTCCCCATGCACTGAAACACCTTCCCCACACACTGAAACCCCTTCCGCACACTCTGAAACACCTTGCCCACACACGGAAACCCTTCCCCACACACTTAAACACCTTCCCCACACACTGAAACACTTCCCCACACACTGAAACCCCTTCCCCAGACACTGGAAACCCTTCCCCACACACTGAAACACCTTCCCCACACACTGAAACACCTTCGCCACACACTGAAACCCCTTCCCCACACACTGAAACGCCTTCCGCACT